>NC_081215.1:13192773-13325273 GCF_902713425.1 Acipenser ruthenus
CCTCCAGGACCACTTTCAGTTTCCACCGAGGGACCAATTCCTTCCTAGGTGGGTGGGGACATCTAGTCTCTTTCAGGAACTGAGCAGGCAGAAACTGAGCAGGCAAGGGGTGCGCTCCTGGAATAACTACATCAATCTTGGTGTGTGTGACAGGGTAGCGTCGTGGGCCCAGATGGTATTGGGCAGGCAGAGAGACTCAGAGACAAGGAATTGCAGTTAACGCGCTTCTGCGCCGTTTAATAAACAAAAATAAATCAAAAGGTTGCACAAAACACTGCTCACCGAGCCAAAATAAAAGGTCAAACAAAAACAAATCTCGCACACAATAAACAAGAACAAAATAACCAGCGCAAGGGCCAAAACAAAAGGTTTAAACAAAACACAAAAATGTAGGCTGGGCATTAGCCTTCACTACACCTTTTCCAAAAATCTACAGAGAACACAAACAAACACTCACCCAACACCTCTCCCAAACAAAGGATTTTTCCCCTTTTTATAGCATGTGGCTGGAGCCTAATTATCAATGATTCAATTAGCTCCAGCCACATTCTCACATGTATTTTGGCAGGGATAGGAAATTAACCCCATCCCTGCCAGCCACCACCAAATCACCACATAATATTATTTACAGGCAGGGCTCTGCCCTGCTACAGTGTGGGAAACAGATATCACAGCCAGGTAAACTTTGAGAGTGGCTGGCTGATTTCCTTCATAAATTAGGTCTTGTAGGAACAAAATAATGTCAGAGAGCGGACAAATAGTAGGATCAATGTCATGGCTCTGGCAGCAAGACTCAAATATTCTCAGTTTTTGCACATTATTATTATTATTATTATTATTATTATTATTATTATTTATTTCTTAGCAGACGCCCTTATCCAGGGCGACTTACAATCGTAAGCAAAAACATTTCAAGCGTTACAATACAAGTAATACAATAAGAGCAAGGAATACAATAACTTTTGTTCAAGTAAAGTACAAGTTTGACAAACCACAATTCAATAATACAGCAGGTAATAGTGATAGTTACATCAGGATATGATTAAATAGTGATAGTTACATCAGGATGTGAGTAAATACAAAGTACTACAGGTTAAAAACTTGGCAGATTACAGTATTCTGAAGTACAGGATACTGTGAGTGAATAGAAGGAGCTGTAGCAGACAGCAGCATAGTGAGCACTCTGTGATGAAGACCAGGGTGTGCTACATGCAGCTGTTGAGAGGCCACACCCAGAGCCGTAGGGACATCGGGTTCGGATGCCACAGCATCCCTGCCGCTTGACTGAGTAGGTCGGCCCGAGCTGGCAACTGCCACAGGCTGCTGTCCAGAAGCTGAATTACAGCTGGAAACCACGTTCTCCAAGAAACTGAATTACAGCTGGAAACCATGTTCTCCGAGGCCGGCGGGGAGCAATAAGGAGAACCCTGACTCGTTCCTTTCGAGTCACTGGGGAAGAAGAGCTAGTGGTAGAAAAGCATAAAGAAGATCTCTGGGCCAGGGGTGCGCTAGAGCATCCAGTCCTAGAGCCTCGTCCTCGTTTGACATGGTGAACCATTGCAGGGAGTGTGTTGATTCCTTCATCGCAAACAGGTCCACTGAGGCCCGGCTGAATAAGAGCCAGATTTGGGCGACCACCTGAGGGTGTAAGCGCCACTCTGTGCTCAGAGGGGCTCTCCTGGAGAGCAGGCCTGCTGCTGTGTTCTGGATTCCAGACAGGTGAACTGCTCTGATCGACAAGAATCATGTTTGTGCCCACAGAAACAGTTTTCGTGTGATGTTGTTGAGCACCGCCAAATGTAAACCTCCCAGATGGTTGATGCAGGCTATAGTAGATGTGTTGTCGGAACGAATGAGAACATGACGGTTTCGAAGGTTGTCTTGGGAATACTGCAGGGCAATAAATACAGTATACAGTCCTTGGACTCCCCTGCTGCGTTGAGCCCTGCTCCCAGAAGGGAGTGGCTGTGGAGTTGAGTAGGATCGAGCCACCACCCCAGTGCTTTGCGTCAGCGTGAAGACACCTGAGTGGGTGATCGGGGTAAAGTATGGGGCAGGGAGCCCATCTGTTGAACCATATCTGTATAGGGCACATGTGAAGCAACCCAAGAGGCAGAACTTGCGATGCTGCTGCCATCAGGCCCAGAAGGCATTGGAAGTCGATCACCTTCAGGTGTGCACATTCCTTGAATTGGTTTAAACATGCAGTTAGTGATGCTATCCTGTCTGCTGACAGGGTTGCAGTCAGGGATAAAGCATCCAGCTGGATCCTGAGAAACCAAATGGACTGCTGGGGTTCCAGACAGCTTTTCTCCCAGTTTACCTTGAGACCCAAGTCTAGGAGGTGCGTCAGAATAAGATTTGATTGCTGGGACACTTCCTGGTGGGACGAGGCACAGATTAACCAATTGTCCAGGCAGCTCAGCACCCATATGCCTTGACCTCTGATAGGTGCCAGAATCGCCTCCAGCACGTTCAGCTGGTAGCTTATCCGTATGGCCATGGCTGAACTCAGCACCCTGCCCAGAGTCTGTCCTTGGTACCTGCATAGCCTGACCATTTGATCAGATAATTCCAGGCATGTCTGTGCATCAAATGACAGTGTAGCTTGCTCAGGTAGTGATCCCAGGATCTGGGACATATATCCCGAAAACATGGTCATGTTATTAAGCATGCACGTGCTTGAGCGGCCGCTTTCTAAGCTCCTTCATCACATTTGGAATAAGAGGAGTAGGCTTACTATGAACCTTGGGACAGAATGCGACTGAATCAGCTAGTGGAATGAGCTTTAACCCTTTGCGGTCCATTGTCGGACTGGGTCCGACATTGCAATTATTCCTCACAGGTCCTTTGTCGGACTGGGTCCGACATCATTATAGCAACGCAATAAACGGGTGTTTAGTCGTTTTTTCTCCGGAAAAAGCCGAGAAAACCATTCAATTGCCGAGTGGTAGTGACAGGAGCCGAGACAAGTGGGAAAAAAAAAAAAAAAAAAAGGCGTATTTCATGAATAGTCATACATGGTATCAGGTATCAGATAATGGGCGTTCATAGTAAACAAGCTTGCTAAGTGCGTCAGCGCACTGAGACTATCATGGACATTTGCAGAGCTTTTTTCAGATGTTATAGTAATAAAATAATGACTTGGATCGCATTATTGAGGAGTTTGGTGACAAAACGAGTGATCTGGAGATGATCGATCGGTATGTACGACTATTATTATTATTATTATTTATTTCTTACATAGCTGAACGCTATAGCAAACAAAAGGGTGGGGCGGGGCTGGAGATGCCTAGTGTGTGCTTTGTTGATATGCAGGGCCATTTAAACCCGTTTGACTGTGAAAAAAAATTCTTTTAAACAGCGCGTATAAAATTAACTGCGCGTGTGAAAATTAATTAGACCTGGCGTGCCTGACGCGCGATTAATAAATGGACCGCAAAGGGTTAAAGCTCCTTTATCTCATGAGATACGGATATACTTTGGGCTGCCCGCTGTGTCTCATCTTTGCCGGAACACAATGTCCCTTCCTCATACCAGTCTGAAGCGATCAAAGAGATGGCATCGTCATCAACGATTTGGTCAACTGGGGTTGATGGAGTAGGAGGAGGACCCTCTTCTGACTGTACCTACATAGTCAAGCCGCTGTACGGCTGAGTAGCTGTCAGCAGGACAGAACGAATAAGACTGCCACTTACTCAATGGGCTGGAACTGCCACCATCCGGTGACCTGGAAGAGCGCCTTCTCCTTGAGTGCATCCTATCATAGGAAGGATAGCGGCCTCTAGCCCGAAACCTAGATCTGCTCCTAGATCGTTACCTTCGCAGTGGGGATACCCCGGCAGGATGAGGCAGCGATGGGGGGACATTCGCGTGCACGTGCACTACAGTGGGATTTAGAGCGATGCTTCTGAGCTGAGGTATTGGAGCCTGTGGATGAAGACCTGACAGCCTCAGTATGCCTGGCATGCCTCCTCCTGGACTTGGAATCTAAAGAATAATAAGCCTGGCAAAAGGAGGAATCAATCATGGCTCTCTGGACATGCTCAGAGCCCAAGCACGTTGTGCATTGCTCATGCGTGTCCTCAGCAGGTATGCTAGAGATACACATTTATGAACACCTGGCATTGTAATGTAATATATCAATATTATGACAGTGACAATTCAATATGTATACAATCACAGGCACAGATCACAGTTCACAAATTCAGCCAAGAACACGAGGCACAGGGTGCGGTGTCACATGGGGATGCAGTAACTATGCTTACGCAGCCTGGATCAGCTTTGCCTCACTGAGCATATAAGCAGACGGCAAAAGCAAAACCCTGGCAGAACAATTAGTATTACCTTTCTGAGTGTGTAGCTGAAAGTCAAGAGCAAGAGCAAAGAATCTGGTTTTGTGGAGTGATGAAACAAAAATCAAGCATTACATTTGGAGAAAGTCTGGTGAGGCGTACAAAGAAAAGAATACCATACCTTCTGTCAGTCATGGAGGCTGTTTTTCCTCTAATGGCACAGACAATTTAGTTCCAATATATAGTAAAATGTATTCCATAGCATATCAAAAGATATTGGCCAATCATCTGAAACCCTCTGCTACAAAACTTGGTTTAAAGCGCAACTGGACGTTCCAACACAACAACAATCCAAAGCACACATCAAAATCTACTTCAGAATGGTTAAAGAATAATAAAATCAAGGTTCTGGAATGGCCTAGTCAAAGTCCCGATCTAAATCCAATTCAGAACCTTTGGTATGAGTTGAAGAAGGCTGTGCACAAGAGAAGTCCTCGGAATTTGAATAACTGGAACAATTTTGCCTTGAAGAATGGTCAAAAATCACTAAAGAATCATGCCAAAAGCTCACTGACAAATATCCTAATCATTTAAAATAGGTTATGATTGCTAAAGGTGCCTCATCTAACTATTAATTTAATTTTCATTGTCAGGGTATGAATACTTTTGAATTAGCATTTTTGGAGTTTTGCCAAAAAATTGCTGAAATAAATAATTGTACAGTGGGAGCAGGTCTATTTAATGTAACTTTTTTTCCTCATCCACAAAAGCAAAACTGGAATAGACGTCACAGAGTGACGGGTACAGGTGCAAACAACCCCAATACCAACAATGGTAGGGGTGTACTTTATTGACGGGGAGCACAGTCCAAAGAAACAAAACTATAAATCATAGTGAGTCCCTCTCAGCTCTTTGGTGCACTTTCGGGTTGGTGGAAAGTGCAGATGCTCAGGTGTTAAAGTGTCCATTTCAGTAGTGTGGGGTGTGTGATGTCCGAGGTGGAAGCACTGGCAGTAGTGCGGCAGCTCCTTGGTGTGACAGATCACTTTGACCCCGGTCCTGACGATCAACAAACAAAAACACAGCTCAACAACACAGGCTCAGTGTTACCTCAAAGGCCCCACACTTACAAAATGACAGCCTTTATATACTAGGAGACTCCACCCCAGCGCAGCACTCAGCACACCTGCCAGTTGTCTAATGCAGATCAGCTGATCACAGTAATCTTGTCCCCTAATATGGTAATTCCGCCCTGCACTAAGATGGCCGACTTCTGTTTCCGCCCCTCTCTCCAAGCCGGCCCGTCATGGTACAGGCGTGCGAGTACCTCTGCTAGCGTCCTCTTGGGTCGGGAGGGAGATTTGCAGCTCCGATCCTCTCACTCCCTGTCACACAGCCTCTTTTATGTGTTATTATTATTATTATTATTATTATTAATATTGTGTTTATGTGCGGACAGACGAAAGTCATCCGACATTATTATTTATTATTTGAAAATGTAGAGGTAGTGGACAAAAAAATGAAAACACCTGGGTAAATGAGGGACTCCAAGTATATTGAAAGCATGGGCTTCCACACAGGTGTGGCTCATGCGTTAATTAAACAAACAACATCCCAGCATGCTTAGGGTCATGTATAAAAATGCTGGACAGGCCTGGTTGCCTATAATTATGGCTAGCATGGCTGCAAGAGGAGACCTCAGTGACTTCGAAAGAAGGGTGATTGTTGGGGAGTGTTTGGCAGGAGCTTCAGTGACCAAGACAGCTCAACTTGCTGATGTTTCACGAGCAATGGTGTCTAAGGTGGCATGGAACTCCGAGGGAAAGACATCATCAGCAAAGGGCAACAGTGGGGAGAAGCGCATACTCTAGGATCGTGATATCCGTGCATTAATTCGAAATGCAAGGCAAAACAGGTGAGCAACTGCAGATCAATTGACTGCAAATTTCAACCTGGGGCGTGAGCAGCCAGTTTCATCAAAAACAGTCCACCGAGAACTCCACAGAGCAGGATACCACAGTGGTCCAACACCCTATTAAGTGACTTTACATTGGTGTTTCTATTTTTTTGTCCACTACACATTATATATATATATATATATATATATATATATATATATATATATATATATATATATATATATATATATATATATATATATAGTAATAGAACCACACCTACTCAGGTTTGTTGCCCCTTTAAAAACAGACCCAGGACACAGGTAAATTGAGGTTTAAAGCACTTTTGCGCTATTTTTTTAATAATACAAACAAAACAAAATAAACACCTAGCTCTCTTTGAGCACTAACTAAACATAAATCAGGAACCTAAACTTTTTACCTGTAGCACAAAACTAAATAAACAAAAACTAAACCACACAGGTAAACACGCCACCAAAAGGTTTCACACTACCTTTTTTCTTTGTTCGCCTACATGCACTCACAAGCGGGCTCTTCACACAGCAGCCCTGAGCAGACTAACTGCTCTCCTTAAATACCCTGCACCTGGCTCTAATTTATAATAGCCAGGTGCAGGTGATAATTAACAATAAACCAATTAACAAAAAACAATTAAACTAAACCCAAAATGTGCCTAAGCACATGTTTTCTGCAGGGAGAAATTAACCCCCTCTCTGCTGTCTTACAATATATATATATATATATATATATATATATATATATATATATATATATATATATATATACGCACGCACGCACACACGCACACACACACACAAACACAGTATATATAACCACATTCTACTGGCAAGAGCATTGCATTGTCACTGTAGGTTTCGGATTCGGATTCAGGTATTTATTGTTTCTTCTTCTTCTTCTTCTTATTATTATTATAAGAATAATATACAGTGGGAACTGCGGGCGAGTAGGGTAGACTGATTTACTACCAATATTTAAAAAATGTACTAAACGTTCTGACTGGATCATTTTTATATCATTAACCTAAAGTGCTGGTATTTTAGCTCTGTGTGTAGACTTTTAGGATCAGATTTGCTGAAGCTACGGTTCTGTAGGAAACCTTGTATAGATAATATATGTACTTTGTATAATAGGTTCATAATAAATATATATGCAGCCAAATATGTTTAGCAAATAATACAATGACAGTACACAGCGCTTTCTTATGGAATGTTTTTTTGTGTGTGTGGTTTATTTGTATTTGTGTAACGCTATCTCAGTTTTTGTTTTCTTTCCTGTCTTTTTTTTAATTAAATGTTTTTGGGTCAAATGAGGCAGGCTTTAACACTTTAAAGTTTGTGGAAACCCAGTTTAAGAAAGCTGTACAATATCAGTCGCCACCCAAGGCCAAACTGAAAGTCAGACAGAAATATTTAAATATACCCTCCCATATTTTAATATTAATTAGGGTATTTGCATTTGGAAGAAATTCTCTGGCTAAAAGAAAACTACATGAAAACACACACAACCCGAACATGCTACCAAAATAGGCAGAAAAAGGTGGGACTTATTTTTCTTTTCCCATGGAAAGTGCCCCATTCTTAAGCACAAAGCATTGTAGTAACTGATAGAAAATCTAATATTTAGTCAAGGGGTGTTCTTTAGTAAAATGTTAAAATGAGATGGTATGGGTGCTACACTAGCTTTAATTTTGTCTTGTGTAACTAAGCTATCTTGTATCTTATATGACCTGTGGGTGTTTAATATACACTTTGCAGGTTTTCGAGTACATAGTTTAAAATGCAGCCTTAAGCAGAAATTGATTTTATACTATTTACAAAAATGATTTTGGTGTCGGATAAAAATATGAATTCAGAAGTAGGCGTTGGGTGTGTATTTGTAGTTATTCTGTGCAGATATACATTTGATACTTTTTTTTAATAAAGAAAATAAAATCTTGTAATTTCTTACTCATTATTTTATGTTTGGAAACTGTGCATTAACTCACATTTTGTATATAAACATATTCCTTATTTAGTGCATCTATCTATATATGCCTGTGTTATATACCTGAGGAGAATGTGTGTGCTCCTTTTCCACCCCAGCCCCTAAAAGATCTGCCTATTGTATATAATTGCTAACAAGTGTAAGCCAGTGCCTAACAAAGAGACAATGCTGTTTCTTTCTAACAATTCCCTCCCTAAGTAAGTTGGCAGGGATTTAAAACACACAGTTCAACATTTTTGGACAATGTTATGTCCAGTACTGTGCAGAAACAGATACGATAATTCATTTTATCACAGACAGAAGTTGCTGCTTGCTAAAGAAATCCACAGATATTATACATCTCTGTTTTACAAATGACTCAAAAATATACACTGCTTTGTAAACTGTTAGACACTGCAAGTGATGCATATCGATATGATAATCCTGGTCCATTTCCTTAAACTTTGTTGTAAAATTATGCTGCAAACCACATTCTTGTGACGGCACTGTATAACAGGAACAGTGTGCGCCGGAATCCATTAATTCCAGAGAAAGTTGGAAGTCGGCCATCTAGAAAGGGGGCGGAGTCACAATACCAGAAGTCATTGCCTTAATGCGGTCAGCAATGTGGCAATCGCGGATTGGAGGAAAAACGATTGCACTCTCTACCAAAGGGGGTGTGGCTAAGGGTATATCATTTGATGTGGCGGAGCAATCTGTTCCTTTGTTATGGTTACGAAAGGACCTGTAAAGGAGAAACGTAAACTAACCGTGAATGTTTTGTTGTCTTGTCTGTCTAAATAACTGTTATGTTTGACATTTGTAGACGGCTAAAATATCCGGGAGCTGTCGCTAAAAGCCATCACCATTGTTGTGTAAATTCACCACTTGCACTAGGAACACTCACTTTGGGAATTGTGATCGTGTAGGTGTTTAAAGTGTGTGCTATAATTAAACGTATTATTTTGGGACTGAACCTGTGGGTTTTGACTGGGCTTTACACATTGCTGTGTATAGCCAGTCGTATAATTTAAGCACTGCATCTTCACTGCACCTGCGCACTGCAAACCACTTTGCCACAAAGCAATATTGTTGATTGGCATTGTTTTCAATTCTACTTAAATGTTGACATTAGTGAACAGCTCTCTGGTGGCCAAGACATTTCATCTTTGCAGATCATCCTCCATGTAGTCTCCAGTTTTTGTAATGCTCCAACAATGCTGAGTGAATTATGACTCTCCCTGTATGAAAAGCCATTCACGTCATAATGATTCCATTGATTATGACATAATAGAGATTTTAATTGAGATTTTAATACTTTTTGGAAAGTGACAAGCCTGAACAAACAAAGCGAGTAAGTGATGTTTTAATTAACGTCAACCTAATTCTATTTTTATATCATTTATCATTTTAAATCTGCAAATCTATTTCAACTGTAGAGGTTAGTGCAGTAATTGCAGATATGACCTTTTTCAAATAGTGTCTTCTTCACATGCCTGGAGATGGGGGTTATTTCTTCAGGTAGAGTTAGGAGACCTCTCTATTTGAGCAGCTCTTCAACTTCATGGATCTCTACATTCACATGTGTTACATTTTCTTACCGTAGACAGGTCTGTCCATATTCATATCATACTCAAGTTCAGGGTCATTTTACTGCAGTCCTAGTAATATCATTCATTAGTTGATCTGCTTGGTTCTAAAAAAACAACGATGTAATCTGTTTTTATTCTTGTTTCTTATGGAATGCTCTGAACTCAGGATTTCATTTCTCTTTGTAATACACTCAACCTCAATGAAATTGAATGAGAGTGTAAAAGAATGATAGAGTGTAAAAATGGGATGCAAGTCCCAAGTGGTTTATGGTTTTATTAGTTACTCTGGCTATCAATCTCTTACTAATGTAACAGTCCCCCTCCTACCCCCTATTCCCTTTCTGGGACATTCGTTGTTGTGTTGCATTGCAAGTGTAACAAACACTAGTGCGTCTGCTGGCACTTTCTTTAAAAAAACAGCTAAAGTCTGATACAAACTGATGTCAGAGTAAATAACTCTTTATATATAAAAATAAAGAAGAATCAAAACCATCGCTAACATAAATTAAACAGGAAATAGCGTAAATATATTGAACCACTATCACCATAAAAAAGGGGAGGTTTTTATAGGTTTCTATCCAACTTCTAACCTAATTACGATGGCCTTGAAATTAATACAACAGAATACATTCACAACTAGTGAAATTAATATCACCTAACTACTAATATAATGTGGTTAATAATACATGCACTTAATTCAATTAAGATACTAAACACAATAAACCAGTAGTGCTGGGACAAATATCCAAAAAGATATTTTTTCGGATACAAAAATCAGCTGTTCGTATTCTCTACAAATGACAAAAATACCCTGCACTTACCGTCTCACCAGAATTTGCGCGACAGTTTCAAAAATGGCAAATGAAAGAGATCTGTGTCATATGTGATATATAGTAAAAGAGTGGTAGTGTGGTGTTGCTGGACACCGGTATTTTTCTTCACAGACTGGAGTGAACACGTCACTGATTCAGGTGAATACTTTTATTTACAATATTTACAAGAAGACATTTATTCTCTTGTATTTGCCCTCTAGGGGCCACTAACTATCTCACTTCTCCCCTCTCTATGCTACGGTGAGCGTAAATTGGACTCCCTCTGCTGGAGTGAGCCAGGAACACAGGAGAGTACAGGTTGGGCTCCCTCTGGTGGAGTGAGCCAGGAACACAGGAGAGTACAGGTTGGGCTCCCTCTGGTGGAGTGAGCCAGGAACACAGGAGAGTACAGGTTGGGCTTACCTTTCATTTTCCGTTTGCTTGTTCAGCTACAAAAAGTCACAAGTAAACCTTATGTTATTACTTCATGAAAACGCGTCGATGGCCACTGTTTACTGTGAAGAAGAAATGGCAATGGCAAGGAATGAAAACAAATAAATAAAATGCGTTATCAACTTTATGTACTATTTACTTCAGCAGGAATAAACACAATGTTTAACTTGAACTGCTATTGCCTTGTTTTCGCATTAAGGCGATGACTTCTGGTATTGTGGCTCCGCCCCCTTCCTGGATGACCGACTTCCAACTGACCCTGGAATGAACTGTCAAACCATCCAGTCTGGGGCACACTGTTCCCTTTACACAGCGCCCTCACTTCTCCTCTCCCCCACCTACTCTGCCACAGCAGTTTTAAAAGAATCACTTGAAAAATTATATATTTTACTACAATGCTGTAGGTAAAAGACATCTGTGTTTGCAAGCCATGCTTTTATACTGTTTAACCTGGAGGGTGACACTGTCCCACCCCTTCACTGACTTCTTTCCTGTAAATAACCAATCAGCTGCTTCCTCTATTGACTGACATACTTTGACCTAGAAGACACTGATGGCGTGAAATAGACTTCCTGGAAGGCAAGGCAAGCAAACTAAGAACTTAGTGTAGTACCAGAAAATGAAAATACATGTTTACTATAAATGTGTTTCTTTACAAACTGCACATTTGAGGCCTATGTAGTGAATAGAAGTGCACAAGGGGTAAGATTTATGGAATTATTTTGTTAGCTACAATTACTTTAATGTACTATACAGTATGCATGTAGAAAAGGAGAAGCCATACTAATGGGGGATTTCAACTTCCCCCCGTATAAAATGGGAAAACCCGGTGGGGGGCATGACGGACGAAATTGAAATGGTGGAAATGACAAATGACTGCTTCCTAACGCAATTTGTCAAGGCACTGACTAGAGGGGAGGCATGCATTGATTTAGTCTCTTCAAATAATGAAGACAGAATAACTAAAACAGAGGTCAGAGAGCCATTGGCAAACTCAGACCACAACATGGTCTCATTTGAAGTATTTTTTAAAACCCCAAAAGTAATGACTAAAGCTAAGGTTTACAATTTTAGAAAAGCAAAACTATGAAGGTATGAAACTGAAACTAACAGAAGCAGATTGGAGTAAAATAGAGAAAACATCCACAGAAAAAGGATGGCTGTTTATTAAAAATGTAGTAATAGAGGCACAAAACAATTACATCCCAAAAGTAGACAAATCTAAATCTAAACCAAAATGGCCAAAATGGTTTAATAGATCAATTAAAAAAATATTCAGCGAAAAAAAGGCACTTTACAGAGCATAAAAGGGACCAAAAACAAAGTACACAGAAAGAGTACTTGGAACTGCAAACACAAGTCAAAAAGGAAGTTAGAAAGGCCAAGAGAGAGATAGAAATCAATACTGCTAAGGGGGCTAAAACCCCAAAATTCCAAAATATTTTTCCAATATTATAACAGCAAGAGAACATTCAAAGAGGAAGTTAAATGTCTAAGACACAAATGGCAAAATCATAGATGAAGAAAAAAAAATAGCAAATATACTAAATGATTACTTTTCACAGGTTTTTACAAAAGAGGACACGGACAACATGCTGACCTGTTCCTATCCAATTTTAAATAACTTTAGATAACAGAGGCAGAAGTGTTAAAGGGACTAGGAGCTCTTAAAATAAACAAATCACCTGGGCCAGACGAGATCCTCCCAATAGTACTCAAAGAAATGAAAGAAGTTATTTACAAACCGTTAACCAAGATCATGCAACAGTCTCTTGACACAGGGGTTGTACCGACAGACTGGAAAATAGCAAACGTAATACCAATCCACAAAAAGGGAGACAAAACCGAACCAGGTAACTACAGACCAATAAGCCTGACTTCCATTATATGTAAACTTATGGAAACTATAATAAGATCCAAAATGAATTACCTATATGGTAACAATATCCTGGGAGACAGCCAGCATGGTTTTAGGAAAGGGAGATCGTGTCTAACTAACCTACTTGACTTTTTTGAGGATGCAACATTGAAAATAGATAACTGCAAAGCATACGACATGGTTTATTTAGATTTCCAGAAAGCTTTTGACAAAGTCCTGCATAAAAGATTAAATTCTCAAACTGAACGCAGTAGGGAAAAGGAAATGCATGCACATGGATTAGGGAGTGGTTAACAGGTAGAAAACAGAAAGTACTGATTAGAGGAGAAACCTCAAAATGGAGTGAGGTAACCAGTGGTGTACCACAGGGATCAGTATTAGGTCCTCTGCTATTCCTAATCTACATTAATGATTTAGATTCTGGTATAGTAAGCAAACTCGTTAAATTTGCAGACGACACAAAAATAGGAGGAGTGGCAAACACTGTTGAAGCAGCAAAGGTCATTCAAAATGATCTAGACAGCATTCAAAATTGGGCAATAGAGAAATGTAAAGTATTGCATGCGGGCAATAAAAATGTGCATTATAAATATCATATGGGAGATAGTGAAATTGAAGACAGGAACTATGAAAAAGACCTAGGAGTTTGTTGACTCAGAAATGTCTTCATCTAGACAATGTGGGGAAGCTATAAAAAAGGCTAACAAGATGCTCGGATATATTGTGAGAAGTGTAGAATTTAAATCAAGGGAAGTAATGTTAACACTCTACAATGCATTAGTAAGACCTCACCTAGAATATTGTGTTCAGTTCTGGTCACCTCGTTACAAAAAGGATATTGCAACCAGAAAGAAGAGCAACCAGAATTATCCCGGGTTTAAAAGGCATGTCGTATGCAGACAGGCTAAAATGAATGGAATCATTTCAGTCTTGAACAAAGAAAAAAGAAACAAGGACCAGGGGTCACAAATGGAGATTAGATAAAGGGGCATTCAGAACAGCAAATAGGAGGCACTTTTTTACATAGAGAATTGTGAGTGTCTGGAACCAATTCCCCAGTAATGTTGTTGAAGCTGACACCCTGGGATCCTTCAAGAAGCTGCTTGATGAGATTCTGGGATCAATAAGCTACTAACAACCAAACAAGCAAGATGGGCTGAATGGCCTCCTCTCGTTTGTAAACTTTCTTATGTTCTTATACAGTTTACGAGAGAGAGAGAGAGAGAGAGAGAGAGAGAGAATCACACAGCTCCAATCCAAAGATGTCTTGTTTTAGGTTGCAGTTCTCATTCCCTTGCTTCTTGACTTAGCACAGTTAATCATCTCTAGCAATGCCCTTCTAAACCCCCCCCCCCCCCACACACACCATACTGTTCCCTTCTGTAAGCTGTCAAACTTCTTGGGTTAATTATATAATGAAATTCTTCATAAGGTCTTTAACAGGTGTCTAAATCCCCTTTCAAAAGCGCCAACTACAAAATCAGACAAAGATTGAAAATACAGAGGGTGAATCAACTGTAATCAGGAATCCTCAAGCTATCACAACAACCTTCAAAAGAAATGGAGGTGAATTGTGGTAACAGGAATCAGAAAAAAAAAAGTTTGTTTTTAAAAAGGACCATTATATTTTGTTTAGAGAATCAATGTACTAAAATGAGTCGGCTATTCATTCGAATAGGAATAAGAAATCAAATGTCATCTATAATTGCAATCCACTGGCATATCAGGCAACACTGACAATGGGCTTAAAACTGAAACTCTTCAGACAAAATAACATATGATATTTACTTGGGGAAGAAAATCAATGAGTGGCTAAATTAAAATGTCATTGATGTATGAAATCTGAAAAGGCTGCAAAAAAAAAAAAAAAAAAAACCTGTATCAAAGTAATCTCAAAGACCAGTGAAATGAATGTTGCTTAAAGTGGCAGCCCTGCATACACTTAAACATATTTAGTTGATGGACTGATTTATTTATTTTTCCTATTTGTTGCCATATGTTCATAATGTGTGTGTATATATATATATATATATATATATATATATATATATATATATATATATATAGTGAGCTTGGAGCTCTGTTTCAGGGTGATAACCTGATGAAGGACCAGACAAGAGGCAGGAAATGAAGTCTAAGTAAGGGTTTATTTACAATGAAAAAAACACAACTTTCCAGGGGGTTGCCAGAAAATAAAAACCTAGCCCACTCACCGGGCCCTAGTCTTAACTGCTTCAGGTCCTTAGTCTTAACAGTTGGGCAAGGCTAGCCCTCACCCAACTCAAACACAAAAACACCACCACACCCACTCTGGGGTGATAAGAGTTCAGTCACTTGTAAGTCTCCTGGCCTGCAATTCCACCACTCGCCACCAGGAGGACTCCCAGTAGGTTTTCCTTTCTGACCTTTGCAATTGTATTATCCCTGCTCAGAGTTTCCAGGGTCCACCGATGATCGAGAGTGCCCCCTGCAGGTAAGTCCCGGGCAAGGAGGATGAAGTAATCCCAGCGTTTTATGAAGTAAAAATAAAGAAAAGAACAAGGCTTGTTTTCTCCACAGCCAACTCAAAATACCACGAACTTGTTCCAGCCAACAACTAAAAATAAAAGTCTCGAACTTAACTGTGTTGACTCTCTATCAAACAGTCCATTACTCGTGGTTCCAACACACAGTTTTATGTTGCAGGGATTTTTCATCTCCGCGTGTCCTGGTGATCCTTTTGAATAATACACAGTCCTTAAACAAGCACGATTTGCGCAACGCGCTACTTGCTGTGAAATAGTACAGTCTCTGGTGCCAGCGTTATTTTACAAGCGGATTATTTCCTGAACCCTGCACTCCAAGTTCAGTGAACACGCTTTTTAGAAAAATATCAACACACTCCACGCTTGTGTACACTGTTACCGCAGGAATAAAACCGTCTTTGGCTGCTGTCTTTACTCACAGCTCCCAGCGTAAAAATATACGACACAGGTCTCCTTTTAAAATCCCAACCACACTCCCGTTGAAAATATTAAAAGTTAAATTCAACTACCTTGCTGCCCCGTAGTTGTCTTCCCGTGTCCATAGTTTGTTTCGCTGGTATCCTCCACAGTATTCCGTTTATTCCTGGTCTGATGCTTTATTTCAAACGAGACCCACGCTCCTGGTCACGTTGTTTACTTTTTAAACACTTGTTTCTGCACACAAAGAATAACGCTCTCTCCCGCACCGACTGCCCTGTTGCTGTTCAGTTTTTTTTTTGTACCTCGCTATTCACCGCCTTATATAATGCTCCCCTCCCCCCCTTCCAGCTGCTATTAATTAACCCCTTTAGCCATCCCAGAAGTGGAGCCCTACGGCAGCTACTCTGTGAGGTAATTTAAAGATGTATCACCAAATTCTTCGTGATAAATTGCCCTGTAGCAATGCAACTATAGAACCTCACCCTTCTATGTCGCATTACTACTTACTCCTGTACATTTATCACAATATATATATATATATACTGTGAAAGATTTCACTCATTGTAGGTTCTTCTGCACCCTTTTGAAGCAGATCCAGACACAGAACAGTACTTTATAAGCATGTATTAGATACAGAAACAAACAAAACACAAAAACAAAACCTAACTCCCACATGGAGTACTAAACTAGGACTTTTCTTCCAGTACTAACTAAAACTGGACGGCTAAGTTGTTTACCAGTCAAACACAACACTTGTATCACATACAGTTTACAAGTACAAAATTTACGGTTTCCTTTTTCACACAGCACTGTTCCCTGCTCCCTGCTCCCTGCTCCCTGCTCCCTGCTCCCTGCTCCCAGCTCCCAGCTCCCAGCTCCCAGCCCCCTGCTCCCTGCTCCCAGCTCCCAGCCCCTTGCTCCCTGTTCCCTGCTCCCAGCTCCCAGCCCCCTGCTCCCTGTTCCCTGCTCCCTTCTCCCTGCTCCCAGCCCCCTGCTCCCAGCTCCCAGCTCCCTGCTCCCAGCCCCCTGCTCCCAGCTCCCAGCCCCCTGCTCCCAGCTCCCAGCCCCCTGCTCCCAGCCCCCTGCTCCTTTCTCCCTGCTCCCAGCCCCCAGCCCCCTGCTCCCTGCTCCCAGCCCCCTGCTCCCTGCTCCCTGCTCCCAGGTCCCAGCCCCCTGCTCCCTGCTCCCTGTTCCCTGCTCCCAGCTCCCAGCCCCCTGCTCCCTGCTCCCAGGTCCCAGCCCCCTGCTCCCAGCTCCCAGCTCCCAGCCCCCTGCTCCCTGCTCCCAGCCCCCTGCTCCCTGCTCCCAGCCCCCTGCTCCCAGCCCCCTGCTCCCTGCTCCCAGCCCCCTGCTCCCAGCCCCCTGCTCCCAGCTCCCTGCTCCCAGCCCCCTGCTCCCAGCCCCCAGCTCCCTGCTCCCTGTTCCCTGCTCCCTGCTCCCAGCTCCCAGCCCCCTGCTCCCTGCTCCCAGCTCCCAGCCCCCTGCTCCCTGCTCCCTGCTCCCAGCTCCCAGACCCCTGCTCCCTGCTGGTCTCCTAATGGAGCTTCAAACTCTCTTTTTATTCTATGTGGCTGTTCCAAATTAACACTAATTGCCTCATCTGAGACCAGCCACATTCTCACATGTATTTTGGCAGGCTGGCAACCATTATCACCTTTGTCCACCTTTGTCCTCTATTGCACACTTGACAGGACCCACATTTTTACAGTGTGACTGATGCCTTTGTCATAGCTGTCAACTTTTGACCATACGTGTAAACACCATATGTGTAGACATTAGACAGGAGGCTGTGTGGTCCAAAGGTTAAAGAAAACCAGAAGGTCCCTGGTTCAAATCCCACCTCAGCCTCTGACTCATTGTGTGACCCTGAGCAAATTACTTAACCTCCTTGTGCTCCGTCTTTCGGGTGAGACGTAATTGTAAATGACTCTGCAGCTGATGCGCAGTTCACACACCCTAGTCTCTGTAAATCACCTTGGATAAAGGTGTCTGCTAAATAAACAAATAATAATAATAATAATTTGCACAAATATTTAAGCAGCTGCAATTTTGATAACACTTTCTAATAATTTTGAATCCCAGTGGAAAAGCTTTTTTGCAGGTTGCTGATTTGCCTGGTACCAAATTCCCCGAACTCTATCACTTTGGATATTTGCTACAATTCAAGCTTACAGCATACTGTATGTTTGTCACAATCTCATCATGTTTGTGCCTTTAGGTTAGGTTATTGAACTGCAGCATTAAAAATGGGGGAAAAGAGGCAATGGTCTGGTCTTAATGTTGCAAAGAAATGAACTATTTTATAAAATACAGCAAGGTAAAATTTTACTGTCAAGAAGAAAATTAATAAAGAGTAATTTTTTTCTATTAAAATCTTTGTTAGCTTTTGACTGGCACACACATAGAATGTTTGTGTTCTGCATTAAAAGTGCCACTTTTACTTTGTTCCAGTAAAATCTTTATTGCATTTCATTATAAATAAATTCTAGCACCTGGGGAGTTGATTTCTAGTGTGTGTTATATGTTTATCAGGGTTGTGGGCAATATTTTCAAAGCATTTACTCCTGTCTTTAATTAAAGATATAAACACCTGTTAATTTTACAAAACTAGAAGCAAAAAACAGAGTGATATAATCCAAGGTCTAATCCAAGGTGTTGCTCCTTTTGTAGCATGTAACATTTTTCTCCTTTCAAAAAATAAGTTAATTAAAGAATGGCAACACTTTGAAAATATGGCCCTGTGAACAGCTGGTTAAGTGGATACAGGTGCAGGAGTGATGCAGTGCGTGAATGAAGCAGACAGAGATACTTGTAAAAGGGTTTGGAAAGGTTTTTATTTTTAGTTTCCAGGTCTCGCGACCAAACAATAATCCCCCGGCAGTACACACCAATGTGCTCAGCACAGGGTAAATAACAGTAGGATTGCAGTCCCAAATAATAAACAATACCTGCCCCACAATAATACAAACACGGTCACCAGTCCTGCCTGTGTGCAGTAGTGCTCATGGTGAGTGATACACGTTTATATTTGTTACAATTGTGAGTGTTGTTCCGGCTTTAGGTGCTGGCCCATGGCGACAGCTCCGGAATGTGTTAGCCATCTAGTGAACACAAACAAGACAACGATCGACAAGCAAAACAAACATTCACGATTTTTGGTCACAGTAAACACTTCTAGGTTCATAGGTAGAAACCAAAACGAAGGAACAGATTACAATTCTCTGTCCCCTTTTATGCTGTCACACATGACCCTTTGGTAAACGAGTGCAACCGCCTCTCCAATCTGTGGCTGCCACGTTGTTTCCCTTCTGGGTCAATGCGTTATTGCAACAGAGTCTCGCCCCCTTCCAGGCTGACCGACTTCCCTTGAACCCTGGGAAAGAACTGTCAGTCCTGCCCATCCAAGGAACTCTGTTCTCGCTGCTTAGCACCTTCACAGGTCGGGAGGGAGATTTACAACCAAGAATCATTGTATTTCTGTCACATTCCCGTACAGTTTTAGGTTTTTTCTTAAGTAGATCGTTGGGAAATGATCCTCAGCAGAGCCCCTGCAAACACCATGCGCAACTGCTCCCATTGGCTGGTCTTTTACAACATCTCACATGATTTCAACTTCTCAGCAATATCAAAAGTGACTCTAGACCTTTTCAACTACAGACCTCTTACAATGGCACATTCAGAGAGAAAGTAAAATGTTGAGACTCTTGTCGTAGGCACTGAAAAGGTTAAGCATGTTACAAGCACAAGTTAAACATTCAAAGCAGTGTGTGGGTGCAGAGTTCTGTTCCCATTGAAAAGCATGACACTGAGGAAGAATTGATAGAATCTTACATTTGCTATTTGTACAGTCAGCTGCCTTAATACAGGTGTACAGTGTTATACATTCTAAAATCAAAAGATAACGCACAAGGCAATCGGGCTGCCGTGTGTATGTTATTGATTAACATACTGGAAGTGCTGCTTTCATGCCACACTTTCACAAATGCGGAGGTTTTTCTGAATTAATTAAGGTGAGGCAGATTCTTTATTCATTGAAAATACAACAACCACAAATACCACATAATTACAAAATCCTAAACAAGTCAATAATGTAAAGGTTGTGTTATTGTTTCTTCTATTAAAGGAGTGGCTCTTTACTTATTTAATATAGCCAGTGCAGTCCTCCAGCTGCTTGTTCTTTACTTATTGAATATAGCCAGTGCTGCTTGGTTCTTCTTGAGTTCAATTCATGTTTGATATGCTCTGTGTTCAGCTGCTTTCACCTGAGTTGAGGAGCTGCTCTTCAGCTTTAGCTGAGTTCAGTGAGCAATCGCGTCACCGTCT
Source organism: Acipenser ruthenus (assembly GCF_902713425.1). NCBI lineage: Eukaryota > Metazoa > Chordata > Actinopteri > Acipenseriformes > Acipenseridae > Acipenser > Acipenser ruthenus. The sequence goes on from NC_081215.1 coordinate 13,212,975, forward strand.
TGGGTGATAATAAGAGAGAGAGTACAGCGAAGACACAGGTGAGTTTTACAAATATATTAATAAATAAATATTTATATTAATATTTATCCGACTTCAATAGATATTCAATTAAATGATTATGTTGTGAAAAACAAATAGAACCAACCTGATTCAGTGCATTACAATACATCTGAATATTGTCTAATTATATATGAGGGAAGATAACCGTAGGTAAATGTTAGCTAATCATTTAATATTTAGGATTAGGCCTAGAGTCTAGGCATAATTATACTAGAACTAGAGCTACAGGTCTAGAGATAAGATTTTAATGTTAGGACTGGGCCAGTTGGATCAAGATTTTAAAAAGTGAAGTGCTAGTGCAATTTTAAAAAGTGAAGTGCTAGTGTCATTTGTCAGCACATGCCGGCATGGTTTCTGAGGTTAGGGAGTCATAGTTTTTCAACTGTTTAAAGTTTCACCTTTAAACCTCTTAAAGAATTTTTTAAATGCAGAATTATAATTCTCAAATGGAAGGATTCAGAGGATGAGAATGTGCCCATGCCACTTGTCATGAGGTAGATAGTAAAGTATCGAGAGAGGCCGGACTTAGTTTCCACTGGCAAGTCTGAGGAATTGTAGGAACAGTAAGTCTTGGAAACGGTTTTAATTTAGCATCATTATATTTTAGTATTTTCCCTAAACTGACATAATATTTGAGTGTTTTATTGACAAAGTATTAAAAAGGCATACCTAGATATCCTATTTAGCGGCATTTTATTTTAGCTGTATTTTCTGACCACTAAAATAGCTATGGTAAAATGTTCCCGTTTTACAGTACTTGCAGTGTGCACGTTAGATTGCATTGTCTTATACTTGACAAATGTTGTCAGTATCAGTATTAATAATTTATTATAATAATAATTAGGAGATAGTATACAGCATTTCTATTGAAATATTCTTGCAATCTGTTTGTGACAGTTTCCCTAATAATCCTGAAAGAAGGCAGAGGGGGTCCTTCTTAATGAAACAAGCAGACAGCTGGATAGCTAAGGACTGGAGTGGTGTATGCAGCAAGCACTTCAAGGCTGAAGATTTTGATAGGACCGGTCAAACTGTTCGCCTTCTGATGGTGTAGAGTCCTCAGTCTTTGATCATTTGCCCAGTCATCTGCAAAAGGTAACTTTTCTAATAAAAGTTTTCTTCTATAGAATGTTCAAAAAGAAGAAAAAAAAAAACAGTTGTACTTGCAACCTGTTCAGCGAAATGTACTCTTTGAAATGTTATAAACATTAATGTGTATTGATCAAAATGATTTAATTTGATTCTAAAAAGATATGTTGACAGTAACTGATATAGAACCTTGATCTTCATCAGTCTGTATGTTAAACTTTACTATGATAATTAGTATTAATCACACAGATTTCTAATTGTTTTATTTTTTTTAGAAAACTAGAATCAGAGAAACTCGAACATCACAATCAGCCTCTGCCCCTGTATGTCAGTCTAATTCCAGCTCAAATGGTTATGAAGCTTCTCACCATGAAGTTATTAGTGAGGTAAGAGAGATGAAAAACAATTCAAATTCTTGGTTCTTACTAAATGCTTAATGTCTAACGTGAAATGAATTTAATTTAGAATAATCGACCACATTATATATATACAGTGCCTTGCGAAAGTATTCGGCCCCCTTGAACTTTGCGACCTTTTGCCACATTTCAGGCTTCAAACATAAAGATATGAAACTGTAATTTTTTGTGAAGAATCAACAACAAGTGGGACACAATCATGAAGTGGAACGAAATTTATTGGATATTTCAAACTTTTTTAACAAATAAAAAACTGAAAAATTGGGCGTGCAAAATTATTCAGCCCCTTTACTTTCAGTGCAGCAACCTCTCTCCAGAAGTTCAGTGAGGATCTCTGAATGATCCAATGTTGACCTAAATGACTAATGATGATAAATAGAATCCACCTGTGTGTAATCAAGTCTCCGTATAAATGCACCTGCACTGTGATAGTCTCAGAGGTCCGTTTAAAGCGCAGAGAGCATCATGAAGAACAAGGAACACACCAGGCAGGTCCGAGATACTGTTGTGGAGAAGTTTAAAGGCGGATTTGGATACAAAAAGATTTCCCAAGCTTTAAACATCCCAAGGAGCACTGTGCAAGCGATAATATTGAAATGGAAGGAGTATCAGACCACTGCAAATCTACCAAGACCTGGCCGTCCCTCTAAACTTTCAGCTCATACAAGGAGAAGACTGATCAGAGATGCAGCCAAGAGGCCCATGATCATTCTGGATGAACTGCAGAGATCTACAGCTGAGGTGGGAGACTCTGTCCATAGGACAACAATCAGTCGTATACTGCACAAATCTGGCCTTTATGGAAGAGTGGCAAGAAGAAAGCCATTTCTTAAAGATATCCATAAAAAGTGTCGTTTACAGTTTGCCACAAGCCACCTGGGAGACACACCAAACATGTGGAAGAAGGTGCTCTGGTCAGATGAAACCAAAATCGAACTTTTTGGCAACAATGCAAAACGTTATGTTTGGCGTAAAAGCAACACAGCTCATCACCCTGAACACACCATCCCCACTGTCAAACATGGTGGTGGCAGCATCATGGTTTGGGCCTGCTTTTCTTCAGCAGGGACAGGGAAGATGGTTAAAATTGATGGGAAGATGGATGGAGCCAAATACAGGACCATTCTGGAAGAAAACCTGATGGAGTCTGCAAAAGACCTGAGACTGGGGCGGAGATTTGTCTTCCAACAAGACAATGATCCAAAACATAAAGCAAAATCTACAATGGAATGGTTCACAAATAAACATATCCAGGTGTTAGAATGGCCAAGTCAAAGTCCAGACCTGAATCCAATCGAGAATCTGTGGAAAGAACTGAAAACTGCTGTTCACAAATGCTCTCCATCCAACCTCACTGAGCTCGAGCTGTTTTGCAAGGAGGAATGGGCAAAAATTTCAGTCTCTCGATGTGCAAAACTGATAGAGACATACCCCAAGCGACTTACAGCTGTAATCGCAGCAAAAGGTGGCGCTACAAAGTATTAACTTAAGGGGGCTGAATAATTTTGCACGCCCAATTTTTCAGTTTTTTATTTGTTAAAAAAGTTTGAAATATCCAATAAATGATTGTGTCCCACTTGTTGTTGATTCTTCACAAAAAATTACAGTTTCATATCTTTATGTTTGAAGCCTGAAATGTGGCAAAAGGTCGCAAAGTTCAAGGGGGCCGAATACTTTCGCAAGGCACTGTATATATATATATATATATATATATATATATATATATATATATATATATATATATATATATATATATATATATAGGTAGAAATTGAAATAGACATTGAAGATTAACAACCTTACATATATGTCTTGTATATGTAGCCTATGTCTTGATTTTTGCTTTTGCAGCTGAAATGATCAGTTAACTAGACATATCAAGACTTGGAGAGTAATTTAATAGTATATTATCAAAGTTTAAAAATACCCTTTTATTGAAGCTAAATAAATTAAACCCTGAAAACACTACGTGTATCTGCATGTTTACATTGGTTACAGCGCTGTCAGCGGCAGGATTATTATCATCCAAGATGACGAATGGAAATCTCACTCGACTGCACAAAGTAATCTGATTTGCAGTCTAGTTCTATATATGTCTATGGTTTATCATGTTTGCTATACTCTGTGTACAGCTGCTTTCACCTGAGTTGAGGAGCTGCACTTCAGTCCAGTTTATCATGTTTGATATAATCTGTGTTCAGCTGCTTTCACCTGAGTTGAGGAGCTGCACTTCAGTCCAGTTTATTGTGTTTGATATAATCTGTGTTCAGCTGCTTTCACCTGAGTTGAGGAGCTGCACTTCAGTCCAGTTTATCATGTTTGATATAATCTGTGTTCAGCTGCTTTCACCTGAGTTGAGGAGCTGCTCTTCAGCTCCAGTTTATCGTGTTTGATATACTCTGTGTTCAGCTGCTTTCACCTGAGTTGAGGTGCTGCACTTCCGCTCCAGTTTATCATGTTTGATATACTCTGTGTTCAGCTGCTTTCACCTGAGTTGAGGAACTGCTCTTCAGCTCCAGTTATCTTTCACCATAGACATATATAACACAGACAAAATGTCTGTCTAGTGAATCATGTTTGTTTTGTATTGCTGTGAATATGCAGTACCTGCGTAAAATACCTACTCACTAGATGGCGCTGGGGCTTATACTATACACTCTCCTTCACTCCTTCGACTTCTGTCTCTCTCCGTCCCCTCCTACCCACAAAGCTGGCCGTCAACTGGACCTCACCTTCTCCAGGGCCTGCTGCCCCTCCACCCTCTCTGTCACCCCCCTGGACCTCTCTGATCACTATTTCATCTCTTTTTGTCTGTCTCTCCCCCCTCTCCCTGCTCCTCCTACCCCCACTGTCACCTCTCACCGTAACCTCCGCTCTCTCTCCCCCTCTGTCCTTGCCTCCACTGCTCTCTCTCACCTCCCTCCTATTGACTCCTTTTCACAACTCTACGTAGACTCTGCTACCTCCACCCTCTTCTCCTCACTCACCTCCTCCCTCGACTCCCTCTGTCCCCTCACCTCCCGACCTGCTCGCCCCGCCCCTCCCCATCCCTGGCTCTCCTCTGCGCTCTGCTCGGCAAGAATCACACTGCGATCTGCTGAAAAGAAATGGAAGAGAACCAAACTCCCTGCTGCCCTAGACCTTTACCGCACTCTCCTCTCCTCCTTCTCCTCTCCTCTCTCCTCTGCTAAATGTGCTTATTTCCAATCTGTAATCCAAGCCTCCACTAACAACCCACGTAAACTATTCTCTACCTTCTCCTCCCTCCTAAACCCTCCCCCCCTCCTCCTCCCTCCTCTATCTCCCCTGATGACTTTGCCTCCTTCTTCTCTTCTAAAATCTCAGATATCCGCAAACTCTTTAACACATCTCCCTCCCCTGCACTCCCTCCTGCTCCAACCCCTACACCCACTACATCCCCTACTTACTCGCCCTCCTTCTCCACCTTCTTGCCCCTCTCAGACTCTGACCTCTCCTCCCTGCTCCAGGGTCACAAACCCACCACATGTGCCTTGGACCCCCTCCCCACTCACCTATTTCAAGCTGCTGCTCCTGCTCTACTCCCCTTCATCTCCTCCCTCCTCAACACCTCTCTACTTTCTGGTATCTTTCGCTCTGCTTTCAAAAAAGCCTCTATCACTCCCCTCCTCAAAAAACCTACCCTCGACCCCACCTCCCTCCAGAGCTACCGTCCTGTCTCCCTCCTACCCTTCCTCTCCAAAACCCTCGAGCGGACTGTACACCGCCAGCTCTCTGCTTTCTTGTCCAACCACTCTCTGCTTGACCCTCTCCAATCTGGCTTCCGCTCTGCTCACTCCACTGAAACCGCCCTCCTGTCTGTCACCAACTCACTTAAGTGTGCCCGAGCTGCCTCTCTCTCCTCTGTCCTAATTCTCCTCGACCTCTCTGCTGCCTTTGACACTGTTGATCACTCTATTCTACTATCATCTCTTGCTGACCTGGGGATCTCTGGGACTGCTCTGGCCTGGTTCTCCTCCTACCTCTCCAACCGCACTTACCAGGTAACCTGGCGTGGAGCAACCTCCACACCTCACCCTCTCTTAACTGGAGTCCCCCAAGGGTCAGTCTTGGGTCCTCTCCTGTTCTCTCTCTACACCTGCTCCCTGGGCCCCCTCATCGCATCCTATGGTTTCTCATACCATTTCTATGCTGATGATGCTCAGATTTTCCTCACCTTCCCCACCTCTGACTCCACCATCTCCTCCCATATCTCTACCTGTCTGTCTGCTATTTCCTCCTGGATGCACTCGCATCACCTCAAACTCAACCTCTCTAAATCTGACCTCCTTTTCTTTCCCTCCTCCTCCTCCTCCCCCTCCTCTGATCTCTCTATCTCTGTTCCTCTGGAATCTACCACACTCTCTCCCTCTTCCTCAGCTAAGAACCTTGGAGTCACCCTGGACCACTGCCTCTCTTATTCCCAGCACATCTCCACTCTAGCACGCACTTGCCGATTGTTCCTGAGCAACATCCGAAGAATCCGACCCTTCCTCACCAACTATACTACCCAGCTCCTGGTCCAGGCCCTGGTACTCTCCCGCCTAGACTACTGCAACTCCCTCCTGGCTGGCCTCCCTGCGTCCACCACCCGTCCGCTCCAGCTCATCCAGAACTCTGCTGCCCGTCTGGTGTTCTCTCTGCCTCGCTTCGCCCACGCTACTCCACTACTCCGCTCGCTCCACTGGCTCCCGATCACCGCTCGCATCCAGTTCAAGACTCTTGTACTAGCCTACAGATGCCTTGACCAGACTGCACCCAGCTACCTCCAGACCCTCATCTCTCCCTACACCCCCACTCGACCTCTCCGCTCCGCCTGCACTAGAAGACTGGCTCTACCTCCCCTACGCTCCCCTGCCTCCAGAGCCCGCTCCTTCTCCACCCTTGCTCCGCAGTGGTGGAATGAACTTCCTACAGATGTCAGGACTGCCCAGTCCCTGACCACATTCTGGCACCTCCTTAAGACTCACCTCTTCAAACAGCACCTGTAGAACTCCTCTGTTTGTATCCTGAGACACTATCACCCTTCCTTAAATGCACTTTACTTGCTCTTATCTGCCCCCTATTTTACTGCATTTAATCCTGTACTTCAGAATACTGTAATCTGCCAAATGTTTAACCTGTAGTACTTTGTATTTAATCACATCCTGATGTAACTATCACTATTTAATCATATCCTGATGTAACTATCACTATTATCTGCTGTATTATTGAATTGTGGTTTGTCACACTTGTACTTTGCTTGAACAAAAGTTATTGTATTTCTTGCTCTTATTGTAACACTTAATGTATTTGCTTACGATTGTAAGTCGCCCTGGATAAGGGTGTCTGCTAAGAAATAAATAATAATAATAATAATAATAATAATAATAATATACAAACACTTTCCTGATCTAGCCTTGTTACAGACAGCTTTCCAGCTCAGAGAACTAGAGCTAGTAAGCTGCTTCTGAATTCAGGTCACAGTATTAACAAAGAGTACACACAACATCTGAGTAATGGCAAGAAGAACCACTTAGAATGATTGCAGCCATCATACAGAGGTATAGAAAATGCAATTTGAACCTAATTACCCGAATAAACTAAACCACACAACTCACTTTAATTATGTTTATATTTAGATTTTAAGACAGGTGGAACAATCTGTGACTGAATCATTTTATATATGCAATTACCTAGTATTAATCCAAGACTTTCAATAAAATAAATCTATACCCTAGAAAGCGGAAGAAGTGGTTGCTAGTAGAAAGTTATTATTATTTATTTCTTAGCAGACGCCCTTATCCAGGGCGACTTACAATTGTTACAAGATTTCACATTATACAGATATCACATTATTTTTACATACAATTACCCCTTTATACAGTTGGGTTTTTACTGGAGCAATCTAGGTAAAATACCTTGCTCAAGGGTACAACAGCAGTGTCCCCCACTGGGGATTGAACCCACAACCCTCCGGTCAAGAGTCCTAACCACTACTCCACACTGCTGCCCTGTAGTTTCAAACATGCCAGAATCAGTTACATAAAAAATGTAATGGAATACGCAATTTGATCCAGTGATAACCCACTGGTTTCTGTCTAATTGAAATTGCCAGTGGCAGCAGGCAGCAAATCAGCATTATGATTAATGCATGCTTAACATGCCAAAGAGTTAACTTAAAGCCGCAGTGTCCCAAATCATGTCCAGTCAAACATTATTTGTTTCTGTCTGTAAACTATAATATTACATACAGTACAGCCTTTTCCAAGCACGCCATTCTACCAGTTTGTTAATGAAATGCATTCAGTGTTGTTTTCATGAATTATTTATTGTCCGTTGTACTGAACAACACATTGACGAGACTGAAAAAAAACAGCTATCAGACGATGATGTATCCAGTACAAACATATTAACTGAACGTATATAATAAAAAAAATAAAACAGGTTCAATGCTGTAAGCTTGCACTTTCAGGAAGGTGGAGAGACTTTGTCACTTTGTGCTACATTTGGAAAAGAGAAAATAACAATATTTGTTTATATGATTTCCTATTATACACATGTTATTAATGTTCAAAAAGAGCAATCGGGTACATGAAACTATAATTTAATCAATACAGAACATACATTTGAATAGAAAAAAAATGTCTAAAAGTAGTTGCTCTGTGCATTAATGATTCAGACAATTGCTTGATCATCAGACGATGACGATGGTTTCGGATCAGATACAGACTCTTCAGTCTGATTGGTTATGCTTTCCTGTTATGCTACAATCCATATTTTGGAACATTTTCTAGACACTGCAAGTGGTTGTAACTCAGCCATTTTTTTGTATTGAACATTTGAATCCTGTAATGCTACTCTGGATGCTACGTTAATTTATTTTTTCGTGTTGTGTTTTCACACTGGAAACTCCAATTTCTTACTTACAGAGATTATGTAAAGCCATTTATTTTAGTATAGATTTTTTAAATGTAGCGACTTTTATTTTAGCATTTTTCACCAACAACAATCTTTTTTAAGATGTGGTTTTGCACTGTACATTGTAGCTTTAAAGTTTAATGTTTGTTTTGTGAAAGTATTTGAAATGACAAAACAGGGGACATACTGCAACAACTTTGAATTGTATTTCACCAGTAAATAACTGCACTTCATGATTCTTTAGCATGGCTGTGTGCTGTGCTCTACCTTTGAATTTTAAGCATGCCTAATTGTAAATGTAATCTGTCTACCTAATGTTAATAATGCCTGTGATTTCACCCCTGCCCGAGTCAACCCTCCCTCCTCATTTTTGCCTTAATGACAACCAAACGCCCCCCTGTGCATTGACTTGGCAGAACCTGATATATAAAAAAAGACTTCATGCATCTTATTAGTAATGCCATTGTCAGCTGGGAAGCTTGCACAGGTGTTGAAGGCGAGACTTCAAGTTAGTCTCTCTAACCTTTAGTCTCATATTGGCTACATTTACAATGAAAGTAGAGATAACATGCTATGATTGTAGCTCTATTATTCCTGAAAGAAAATCCCTTGACCCTGTCCTTTTTTTTATTATGACAAAGGTTTATGATAATTAAGGAGGGGCTATGCTAATATTTTGTATATCAGACATCATAAGAACATACCAATAATTAAACGTGCATTGCATTAAAAGGGGTGTTTACAGATTTCAGAATGACATTGCAGAAGTGTTCCATTTCACTTATCTAATCGTGGCCATCCAGGTTTACAGCAGATGTAACGGGAGCTTCTCTGGTTTTTTTCTAATAAGATTCCCTCATAGCACAAAAGAGTTTCCTTGATGTGTTGTGGTAACTTCCTACCACTGCTACTAATTCAAATAACATTTAACTGTAGTATGAACTTCATAAAAAATGTCTCTAGTGAAAGATGTACGATTCTTAACTTCAAATCAAATACTTTTCAAAGAGACTACACGTACTATATTTATTTTGAGAGAAGTATTATGTATTAAAATATTTTTCAACAGCAGGATTCAATGCTATGATCTCAAGGACCGAAAGCGAAGGGTTTATTGATTCAGCTAAATGGAGAGCTCAGCTTGTTAGATGCCAGTGATTTATAAACCACAGTCTGGAGGCATGTATATCAACTTGTATATTGCATTTAAAATGTGTACAAAACTGTACAGTATAAACATATTAACCTGTTTTGAGATCATTCAGAGAAGACTGTTGTGAAATTACTAACAATGTACTTTTGGCAATCATGGGGATGCCCTGTTATTTTGCTAGTTGGTATGTATATATGTATGTATGTATATAACACAGGAAGATAGAATAGATTCCCAAAGCTTGCGCAGGCAGGATAATCGGGCGATGTTCCCCACAATCACACAACACCCCGATTGTTCTGCTCTGCTTCCTTTTAAACTGTGTAACCCCGCTCTACCAGTTGACGCTGAGCCTTCTGGGGTGTATAGTTTCCTTTCCAGCGACGCCATTCCTTAAAGACGTCACTGCTATTTTCTTCACTATATATATATATATAGTTGTTGTGGGATAAGCATTTCTTAACACAAGCCTTGCAATGGGACTACAGAGATAAGGAAGTGTATTTGTCTCAGTAAGATGATGATTCTTCAATTCGTCCCTTGAATTTGATTAATTTTGACCCACAATGTTAATCGTACCAAATTGGCAATCCACGCTCGAAACGTGCATTTCCAAAATCTAGTACTATGATTATGGCACACCAAGTGTTAAAGGCCAAATATTTAGCAGGTGTTTTTTTTTTTGGGATTTAACTTAAATCACATGCTTTTTCGCAGATTTAACAAAAAAGTTAGCTTCAGTCTTTTTTTTTTTTTTTTACACTTGGCAAGTCAACATTCAGCTGACACGTTAAATATGGGGATTGTAAAAAATAAATCTGTGAAAAAATACATGGAATCTTTATTTTACACTTAGCTAACAGATACATCAACATTTAGCTAACAGATACATCCAAAAAAACATGATCTTTCAACATTTTAAAGTTAGTTAAATCTTTGTCGTTTGCAATTAAATCTGGAAAAATCTTTTTTTTTGCAAAATAAATATTTATTTTGCCAGCTAAATCTGAAGCTAACATGCAAATGAGTCCCTGCCCATTTGCGCGGGGAGGGGGCTGTGTCTGTGTGCGTCTGATTCTGATTCGATATGTTGTGTGTCAATCATGGCAGAAATTATATGACAAAACACTGTTTCTTTATGTAAAATTTAAAAAATAAAAATAAAAAGTACAAATAAATACAGCTAGATTTCAAAGAAACTACAAAATGATAAAAGTCTATCGGAAACCATAATAGTAGTACAGTATTTGGTGTTACTTTTCAATGTTTTTTGTTAACTACATAGCAGTATGTAATTCAATATGTTAACGTAACATTACTCAGCAGGGTTCATTCGACTTTATGAAGTCTATAGGGTGATGCAAAACATTTGGCCATAGCTGTAAATAGTAAACACACATATGTTGGGGGGCTTATAATAAAATATAATGAGGGCTTCTGATTTTTGATTATCGGTTTTAACCGATAAACAAACAAAAAACTGAAATCAGTGCATAGCCAATAAACACCCGAAAAACACTGGAAATAGTTACTCAATTTGTTGATCTGACCCCCTTTCCTCGTGAAAAAAATAAAATAAAATACAGTAACCTACAAAAAAATAAAACTTCCCCAGTGAAATTGAGCAATGAACCTCCTTGCTGACTACATCTCACATTGATTCGTTCGGAATACTTTAAACCCACCCAACTACTGAGTGGCAGCACATTCCTACATTTCTACTGGAGGATTGTAACACGCTTGCGAGACTTAAAATGAGATTACAATTACTTGAGGTGGAGGTTGTTCTAGTGTAACAGGGTCGAAATGTCCCGTTATTTCACCTTTTTATTTTGTGCTTTTTATTTACTATTTGTATATTGATTTGTGCACCTTTTCTTTGATAGGGCACTTTGATTGATTTTGTAGCACTTTATTGTTCCTTCCTCACTCAGCTAATTAATTAATGACCCTGCAATTGAAAATACGTACCTGACTATAAATACCCTTTGATTTTAGTTTTCCAGGATGGCCATCCACCGTTTGTCTTGTCTGTTTGTCTGCCTGTCTGTCTGTCTGTGTTTGTGTGTGTAGGAGAGGGGACCTGAGACGGAACAAAAATGAAAATATATGGTAAACCTAGTACTTGATGCTGCTGCTGTGATGATGATGATGTCGTAAGGAATAATGTTTATCGATGTCCCCTCCTCTGCACTCACTGGCGTTTTGTGTTTTGTGTTTGTTTTTAAACCGGTTGTTATGTTTCAGATTTTTATTGTGATTTTAAACAGAACTCTTGTTTGGTTGTTTTTTTTAGTACAAAGCACTTATGTGCTATTGTAATGATCTGCTGCTAATTCTTAATTCTGTGCAATAAAACATTATTTTAATTGACAGCAACTGTGTCCTGGTTACTCTCTTCCCTGATTTGCCCTCCGAAAAAACTTTAATTCTGAGGGTGCAATTCCCTCGGTGGCGTAGTCAGGGCTACCTTGCAGGTGTTACACTAGCTCGTGAGATTTAAAGCTATGTAACAGTATGATAGTATTTACACACTTGTGGAATTTAAAACAGAATTACAAAGTGTGGTGAAATGTAAAGAAATGCCTAAACACACAGAAAACCCAGAAGAATATGCTCATGACCATAAGAATTTCATTGTGGAAGACAGCAAAGAAAAGGTCCAATTGAAGTGTGTAAGTACTGTCAAGTTAATATTGTGACAGAAAAAAATAACGACTACGAATTTTGGAAAGTAACCGAAAACAATAATTTCATACAGTATAGAAAAAACGAAAGCCCCGAAAAAAACGATTTACATAAAACTTGAAAATATTTACAAATAAGCACCAAAAAATGAAATTAATAAAAACAGAAAAACAGAAGCCCTGAATATAATTTACTTTAGAATGACTTGAGATGCCTCTATCAGTAGATGGAATCTGCAGGGTCTTCTCACTCTTCTGAGAGGATCATGTTCCAAATTATCTCCCTCCTCTTGATGTACAGCCCACATCAGACATTTTCTCTGCAACGAATAGGCTACAAACGTGATTTATATGTTTTCCAACCAATAAGTAGTCTGTCCTGTTCAGACGAGTTAACAATGCAATTTATTGTATGGATGTGTTACAAATAACAAAATACTTAAATGATGTAATTATTGGATAATTAAACATCAAATTATTTATTATTACTATTGGCTTAAATACATATTAAGAAACGCAAATATTATTCTAGGAAATCATACCATTAAGACACATCTCATTCTCTGCCTTGTCTGAGGCATGTGTTAATTATGATGCTGGTAATGGTCAATTAACAGCACAATACAGATTTATGAATAATATGTTAATGAGAAAATTGGTCTCTAAGCGCACGTTATTCTTATGTCGTGATGAGTGATTTTTTATTCACCACCCGATGAAATACTATGTTATGTTAAACACTATTACTGGCATGATAAATGAGATGGTAAGTTTTATGCATATGGCCCAATATGTTTTAAAATGACTATAATATAGTTTCTTTCAAAAGTGCACAGTGGAGACCTATGCCGTTAATGGAAGTGCAAACAGGTCATTATTTTGTTGCTACAATCACTTTAAAGCTCATTCTGGATCTTAACTATAGTCAGACTGTCTGGTTTTGTGACCTGGCAAGACGTCCTTTAACGGTTGCTATATCTGGACACCCACTGGCCTGGATAGAATCCCGGTAGCAATGTTCTGGATAAACAATGCCATGTATTGATACAATAATTTGACAGAATAGCAAGGATTTGCAAGGGTGTCTAGGTCAAGTAGCACATGTTATTAACCAGTGATGATGTCATACTGCACTGCTTCAGACTACCTGGTGCATGTGTTGGTTTATCAACAGAATGAGGTTCACTCCTGTTATATAAAAATAAAGAAGCATTAGTAATGTTGTGTTTCTTTTTTTAGATATACAGACACAAATTGTTTATTACTGTTGTTGGATTTATTTCATCATGTGTTCTATTCTCAGTAATAATTAGTCCAGTTCAACATATTTAGGTTTCTGTCTCAAATTGAAATATAAAATATACAAAACAGTTAGAAGTATGATAAACAGCTATAAACTAAATAATATGGACCCGGCAATTATACATTCACACATGGTGTTAAATTCAGGCCACTTTATTGACAACAATTAATATTAAACATAGTAGACACGGTACATACGATTGCAACAACATATAAACATGTAAGTCTACAGTTAATAGTCTGACTCTAGTACATAACAAAGATTATATTTACCGAATGTCCCAGCGACCCTGGTTCCTTTATAGCATTTCCCGCCCATTTATGCATTTGATATAGGCATTCTATGCATAGAGGAGACGGGGAAGCAGTGGAGCAGTGCTGCCAATTAGACAGCTTTTCATTCCGTTTTGCGGGAGAGAATAATCGTAAGCAGGTTGTCTATTTTTAGGGTTTTTTTGTATGGTAAGGTGTACTGTATGAGAAACATATTTGAGATGTATTATTATTGTATGCATTGTGTTTGAATGAATTGCAAACTAAGGTAATACAATAACAAATAAAAGCATAGACTATTTTTTCCACCATTTAACAATTAGTTGTATTAATATAACTGTGCTGTACTGTCTTTCTGTGCCATTTGTAATTCAAACGAAAGTTTTAAACAGATGAGAAAAATAACTGGAGCTTGCTGACGCACTAGTGTCTTCTTTACTTTCATTTAATTTTTTTTAATCAAAAAGCATATCACCTCAGCAGTGTCTTCCTGATTGGTTTATTATTATTATTATTATTATTATTATTATTTTTATTATTATTATTATTATTATTATTATATATAGGACCTCAGTTTTACGTCTCATCCGAAGGAGTGGACCAAAGGGGTTGGGAACAATTTCCCCTTACTAGTGAAATGACCAAAATGGTGCAGCACTGTCTAAAAGTATGGCTTGCAAATATAGACTTCTTTAACCTAGTTTAGTAACAAACATCATATTTTAAAACCAGTACACACACTTACTATAACATGTGAGACCTATCTAGCGAATGGAAGGTGCTCAAGTAAGATTTATGAAATTATTTTGCTAGCCACAATCACTTTAAACAGGGCTATTTCACAGTGTCTGACAAGCTAAAATAACAGTGTTGTTATATCAGTTACATTAAATCTTCAATTGTTTTACCATTCATTTTATCCTGATATGTATTGTTGGGTGGCTCAGTGAGGTGGCAGTAGGGTATGAAGTCTTCCACCTCAGCTCACTAGAGATTGAAAGTCTTTTTAATTTGGAGGCTTTTGGGCAGCCTTGCTCCTGACTTATACTTTTGAGTTTGAGACTGTACATTGGAAATCCAATGTGGGTCAATGGTATACTGAAGACACTCTGTTGCAATAAAATACATTGGGAAAACTTGGTGTATTTGTACAGTAGCAGTAAAGAGATGTCATTGAACAGAAATTACAATTATCAGCAGAACAGTTGTAGTCTAGTCATGCTGCTCTGCTGTTAGGGTCTTTTGTGAAATGATTTCTGTTGATCTCAGCACTGAAACCACTATTGGGCTCCATGGGTACCTTGATGGTCATGTCTCTCTAACCTCACTTGCCTAGACATTGAACACAAAGTCAATAATCATTACATTACATCCTAAGCATTTCAGCATGTAGTTAGAATGCTTATGTAAGTTGCAATTGACAGAAATTACATTCATTCCATTTCCCAGTTCTCATTCTTATTCATACATTATTCTTCATTAAGGTAGCACCTGCTCTTCAAATTATGTACACAGCTTTGGCTCATTACCAATCACAGCAGCCACCCGCCACCCAGGGGACGATTCGCTCCATGGAGAGGTTCAGAGTTCAGAATCTCCAGAGAGTAGCTGACACCTGCTGGCTAATAATGTAATGTATTGATTTGACTGGCCTGCCAAGAGTTTACTCAGAAACTCTCCTGGGGGGAGTCACTGAAACAGGTCGTTTTATGTAAACACTATGTAGAATATTCAGCTGGGATCTGCATCTGCTGGATTGTTTTTGCACAGAATACTGTGCATTCAGATGTGCAAAGTGATGTCTAACTTTCCCTTATGGAAAAAAAAAACCAGACACAATACATTATAGTTTTGTGGGTTTTTTTTTTACAATATATAAGTATATTTTAGGAATTGTTATGTCGAGATCACAAGATAAATTATTTCGTGATCTTGAAAAAAACATTTGGTTATCTTATGATCACAAGAAAATAATTCCATTATCTCATGATCATGAGATAATTTATCTCAGGATCTCGAGAAAACGAAAGTCATTACTTCCGTTTTCCTGATATAATTTATCTATGTCTGGAAACGGCAGTAATCGCTTCTGTTTTCTTGAGATCCTGAGAAATGATCTTGTGCTCACAAGACAATGGAATGTTTTTTTCATGATCACAGGATAAATTCTCTCAGGATTTCGACATAACAAAGAATTGTTTTTTTTTTTTTCTGGTGGCCTCAACGAGCTGCCAGTTTTTAGGTTCCTCATTCAAAAAATGCAGACCTTTATGCACTAATCTTGTCCGTCTCTATCAAACTGTACACTGAACTCGCTACCTGCCTTGATATTGCACCGATCTTCACCGGATCATACACTCCCAGCCTCCTACAGACATTTCAGACTACATTTGTCCAGAATCAAATAAACTCAATTTTATACAAATATGTTTTACCTCTCAGGCACTGTTTTGGCTTTTGCGTGATTATGAGGCCAATCTATAGGAGCCTACGCAGGTTCTACTTAGATTTACCAGTGCAGCTTTGCATTTCATTTATATGGTACACAGCAAAATATTGTATAGGATGAATCACAGTATATACATTTGTTTTGTTATTTAGGGACATGTATAGTGCAATATGTAGGGCAATGTATACTGCAAGCTATAGTACAGTACACAGATAGTTGTCATATGTCATATTAAGGATGTTAATAGTTTAGAATGTAATCATTTTCCAAGTGTTAAACATTTAGAATGGTTTAACCAGTGCCAAAGATATGCATAGAGGCCAGCTGTAGTGTTTATACAGTAGGATGTGTGCAGTGTAAGAATATTTATTCAATATTTATTCATAGTTATTTTCATATACATTTCTAAAATATTGAAGTTCAAACATTTAGTGTTTAGGACATGGAAACGAATATGCCTATTTAATGTCTAGGCTAATATCTTTATTAATATATTTGAAAATAAACTACATATTGTTTCATACATACTGTATATTTTACCGTATATGTGTTGTTCCATAATACATTGAAAAAGAGAAGTACGAAGCTGAGTCGACTGTATACATGATGATGTCTCAGCTAAGCTACACAGACGCCCTTTAGCCAGAGGCTTTCCAATTCTTTCTGTTTCATTCTCTGTTTTCTCATTCCGATAGGGTTGGTATTGGTAATAGAAAAGTCTCTATTCTGAAACAGCAGTAAATTGCCAAGAATGCATTTTTGTTAGAACACCAATCACCAACCACCAATACTTTATGGTACATGAAATGCCATGATACAAAATGTTTAAGACACAACATTTCCCTCAAATGTCAGGATGTTCTCTTCACGGGATTGTTGGGGTTTTATTCATTCCACAGTTGTCAACGTATGTGTACGCAGAAATAATATACAATAAGTGGAAATGTTTTATTTGGTAACTCCCAAGATCTATAGGACAAGCCCCAGGTAAAATACCAAAGGCATTTAGACCAGGATTCAATCGAAATTATAGTGTTATTCTAACACCATTAAATAACCCCTCTATAACACCACCATATCTATAACGACACATCATTGTGATTGAATTCTGGCCTCAGGGTATGTAGGAGACAGCAATTTATTGTCAATACCGGAATACAAGAATGTTTTATGGTAGCACTTACTGAGAAAATCATTAAGTGATTATCCCAGTGTTATGCTGAGATAATTTCTTCCAGTGGGAGAATGCTTTGGGGATTGCATTCACATGTAATTCTGCATTTCAATGTGAAAGGTAATGAAAAACTGTTTTCTTAAACATTACATGTTACAACAAACTCATTACAAAGTGCTGGTGTCCTCTGTGCTTCGTGCTGTAGGTGTGATTTCAAATTGTAGTGGTTGTGAAGGGACTGCTGGGAGTCCTGTACAGTACTGGAGATATATGCTAATTACAGGGTGCAGCAGCAAACACACATGATATTGCCATACGTCTTATCTGTTCACTTCCAGTCTCAAATGTGTGTTTTTAAAAGAAACACGCGTTGTGTAAACATGTGTTTTTATTTTAAATCAGGATATCTGGTCCTACACGGTTGCTTTCAGTTAGTGTTGTGCTTGCTTGGCCACCTCATGGTGAGGGATTGTCTCTACCCCTTCACTGTCAAAACAACCATCAACTGCTTCCCCTAGTGTATCATGTTTTAAAATGAAAACCGGTGTGTGCTGTAAAATGTGCTTCTTTGAAATCTGCACATTTGAGATCAATGTATAGCTTTGTTCTCTAAAATTGCTTTACTATCAATATGCAGTATTTAATTGTCCATATTGTATATATTATATTACAATTATGGACATATTTTCAAAGTGATCAACCGAGTCTTCAATGTACTCCTATTTCTTTTAAAGAAAACCCCTGGTCAGTTTACAACAAAGAGATCCCTATATATCCCTATATAATATAATTCCAGGTCTGTTAGCCACTGTCAAGTTGTTTGTTTTGCATCTTGTAATGTGGAACTATTTTTTTTAATTACCAATATTATTGTTCATCTAAATGATTGATTTAGTATCTGAAACAACAGATTGTCAGGACTTTCTGAGACACCACTGTAAGTAGTTATCTCTGGAGATTTTCTGCACAGACCAAGCTTTACATAATCTTACAGAACAGTACGAAGTATAGCATTGGGCTAACACTATATAACCAGTGTATAACACTCAAAAACCACCTCAGAACCATCAGATTATTACCAGCAATGACAACACAATGGATCTAGAACAAAACATTACCATCTCAAAATATTAAAATATAACTATAGTAATACTGTCCTAGGCCTCAGGTCTTCAATTCTATTCTACCATAAGCCCATTTTGCAGATCCATTCTACTGCCATTGACTCCATTCTCAACGGGTGTTTTCTAAAAGGTATTCCCTGCTCCATAAAACAGGCAACCTGGCTTGTAAATAATTGAAAGAAAAGAGTTTATATTTCAATGTGTTTGCTGTGTGTTTACCACCATATGTGAATATGAGTTGCAAACATCCTAATTTAGCTTGAACATGTCAACGGTGACTCTTTAGCCTGAGGCAGGGTGTGTTTGTGGATTGCAGGCACTGCTTCAGAGGGGAAGTGGCAGCAAACTGAAAACATGAAACTGTCTTATTGTTCCAATGTTCCTGGAAAAAAGGATTCCGAGAGCTGCAGGAAAGCAATTTAGTTTTTTCAGTTTTTTCCCAAATGACAAATGTTTTGATATTTCTATCCACATTGGGAATTATCCCACTCATAATATTAACACATCCTAAAAAGTCTCTGTTTTTACAAAAGAGGGTCTAGGTGGCATAACAGCCTATTCAGAAGTCTACCATGCCCAAATTGGCAGCCTGTGTTTGTGAGAGGAACTGAATTAAGAAATACTAAAATAAACAAATATTCAATTCTTCAAAAGAAATTGAATTTTAGTTTATTTGAGTATCTCTTAGTTCAATTAGTGTTTATGAGTTATGGGTGAGGCCTGGAACTGAACTGGGCACGTATAGCAGCTACGGTACATGAAAGGTGAGTTCTCATGGTACTAAATTCACAACATTTTAAAATAATATACAGATAGATTTGTAGTCATACAGTACTTCTTTCTGCCCTTTGCACTTCAACACACTGAAATGACAAACAGCCAGCTGATTATATTATCATTGCACACTGACATTCCTGCACCTTAGCAACAAGGCAGTGGCTGTCACTGTCAACGTGGGAACTGATTGCAGAGCAGAGGAATCATTCTGCCGGACTGCAGCCCATTGTTTGGCACACATTTGATATTGGTTATTTACTTGTTGAGATTCAGAGAGTAAAACTGTTCTGTGTGTTGATCCAGCATCTTAGTCTTACTGTATTACAGTGTTTTTATGTTATATTAAGTGTGTAGTGCCCCCCTTTAAGCAACAGATGGTCAGAGCAATGGGGACCAGGAGACCACTGGGGATGTGCTGGCTTGTGGCAGCGATGCTTGATTTGGGTCTGTTATTGTGGTGGTCACAGTGCATGGGAGGAATGGTGAAGGTTTAATAGAGTGATAACCAATGCTTTAAAACCAATTACCTTACCTTTTGGTTGCTTTTTAACATTACTGGTTGTCCTTTTATTGTGCTGATAATGATAAATTCAATAAGGATATGCAACTGTTTCAAACACAAAGTTAAACAGCTGCTGCATCCTGGTACCTGTGCTGTTTGAAGTACAACTCACGATGGTCAGGGTACCAAGAAGCAGCAGCTACTTTTACTCTATCGAGATGTCTTTGAAATATTTGCCAATATATTAAAATATTAAAGAATTAAGGGCTCTTTTCTGATGAAATGAGTGCAATCGCAAACACAGTGGTTAGAGTCAATCACGTCTGTCCCGCAGGGAGTGGCTTCTCCAAAAGTGTGATTCTGATTAAATTAAAAACCCAGTGCAAGCGCATTTAGTGTCGCACTGATAGCACCCAGCCAATCAGAGTAGATTGGGGAATCTGCTATCCAATCAGGGTCAGACAACAATCTCTTTAAGAGACAGAATGCACTTGCTTCAGCACACAATTTGAATGTATAAGTGGCAATCATGTCGAGCGGCAGTAGCACAGAGCAAGAATAAACAACGCAAGTCAGAACAGCAGGTAGGAGCTCACTCTCTGACAGGAAGGTAAACTACGCTTCACGACACAGGAGATTGCTATATTAATAGAAGAGGTGGGCACGTAGGGAAATAATGTATTTTTTTTATATACATTTATTTCATGGCACTGACATTACTACATATAAATTGTAAAATACTTACTACCACCTAAGCGAAGACTACAGCCATGTCTCACAAGTATACAAAGAAGTAAACAGCTGTTTGGTCCAACACGGCCAAGGAAATGATGCAGTACAATGGGGGCAGATGTTTATTTACAAAGTCTGCCACAGTAACGTGTTGCTTTTTTTTTAGGCTGGTGGAATATTTGGTTGCAGATTTTAATTAGGGATGAAGCGAGTCATTGGTGTATTGTGACTCTCCCTTGTATTTTATTGTGAACTCTTGAATTCACACTAAAGCACATAGAACCTGCACAGAAATTGATATGCCCCATGACCCACACTGGTTCACATAGATTTGTGAGGATTTGAACTTTTGCTGTTTCTAGTTTGTATCCTAGGAGACAAAGAAGGAGAGAAGGGGGAGGCTAACTGCTGCTGCTGCTCGTGGCACAGCCAGCTTTCTCAGCATCCAGCTGCTGTTTAAGATTCAGGGTTGGAAGTCAGTATGATTATCCAAGGCTGGTGCTTGTTCCTGTGCATTCAGCTGGAGCCGCGTCCCGACAAAAAAGCAACAGCTAAGCTTTGCTTGTAGTTTTATAAATAAATATAAGTGAATAAAAAATACAGTTTAAAAAAGGGAATACATTTTCTAAGGCAGGAGAATGTAAAATGCTCTTGTGCTTCATATATGCATTTATGTAGATTTATATGTGGAACTATAGATTGTTAGAGAACTACTTGATACGTGTATTAAGAGTAAGTAGCAGGGTTCAAAAAATGTAGTGTTACACGCCCCCACGTGCTGGTTGGGCTCCCTCTGGAGGTTATCTACTGTAACATAAGGAAGAACAGCACATCCTCTGTCCTAGGCTGCCTGAAAGACAGCAAGGAGCAGGCCACAAGGAACCAGCAATAATAAAGATTGCACACACCCCGATTCTGTGCTTGGTGGTTTTCTTCCAAATGTATATCCCTCTCTCTTAGAGTGGTACCGTTACTCCGGCAGCTTGTAATCCAACCTGTATGATCCATACACACGCTGCACCTGCAGCTGTAAACCTTGCAGTGTTTCTGCTAAGTCCCGTAACAGTCTTGGTTAAAGTAATCGCTGCTCCTTCAGCTGGGAACACGTAATGTTTTTAACAAGTCCCGTCCATAAAAACAACACACTCGGGCGCTGCTCCTGCAGCTGAAAACCGAACAGTGTGTACACCGTAATTTATTTAAATCCAAAATTATCAAACCAAAACCAAACAGTGCAAAACAAAAGTCTGCCTCACCAAGAGGTAAAAACGCTCTATGCTAGACTTTTCAAAGAATCGCTAGAATTCATACGTAACGCACTTACTATATTTTCCTAAGCACCAGAATACTCCTCGGAAGCTTGAACAGGCAGGACAACCGGGTAGAGTTCCCCACAAAACGCCCCCCTCCCCGTTCTGTCCCGCTTCCTTTTAAATCCTTTAACCCCGCCTTGTCAACCAATACTGGGGACTATGGGTTGTGTAGTTTTGTCACCAGTGATGCCATTTCTTAAAGGCGCCACTGCTCCTTCCTCACAATATATATATATATATATATATATATATATATATATATATATATATAATCGCTCTTCCTGCAGTGATTTAGAGGACAGATCTCAAACTACAGTGCACAAGAGCTAAACGCACCTGCCCAGCATGTAGGATGTTTGATAGATGGAGTAGGTTTAGGTTATCTTGAGGCAGTCCAAACCTGTATCCTCCTGTCCAGTCCAATGAATTCTGAATTCTCATGAAGGGTAATCGGGATGTGTTGTTGCAGGGAACTCCTGGTAAGACCTACCTGTTAAAACCAATCCTTTAAAACTGAGAACTAACTCAAAAAAGTATACAAGTACTGTATATTAGCAAGGTGTGAGCACTTCCCCCCTGACTGACACTTCAAAGCTGTAAAGTTCTCCACACATGCAACAGGGCATAATTTATAAGCTCAGAACCAAATATAGCAAAACAGATTTTGACTTGCCTGTTTAAATCATGTCATGTGAATAATACATAGTCTAGTTAATGTTTTTTCTCTCTCTCTCTTTCTCTCTCTCTATATATATATATATATACACATTAACGAAAGAGCCTCCCGCACTTTCTTGGTATCCTTTTACCCACATCAATATATGTTCCAGCATGTTCTTTCAATGTTAGAAGCATGCTTACAGTATGATCATTGTCTTTAGTCGAGAGACGTACTGTTCATGCAACATTCACAGGAATCAATGTTTGGCTCAGTGATGTCATGTTGCTGTAGTAAGCCAATATGATGTTTTCTATTGTTTTACAAATGAAGGAATGCTTCTTCAAAATACATTGCAGTCATTTGGAGCAAAAACATATAGGCATCTGCAGCAGCCTTACAGCATTAACTGCTCAGCAGCAGACTAAAGTAGCTAAATGGAAATCTGTATAGAATACTCTACATGAAGAGCTTAGGATGAGCTAATACAAACACAAATCTCATAGATGCTGTTCGTAGCTAAAATATAAAGACAGAATGACCACAAATGCCTATGAAAAACAGATAAATAATTAAACCAAACACCTCATCCAAAGCAATTCCATCCATTACGAAGACAAATTGTATGAAACAACAGCTCAACCATGTAGTACACTCTCTGAAATGAGGCACATCACTGTAGTAGCATTGATAATGTATTCTGCATTCTACATACAGTGTATGGAGTATAAGACATGTTGACACCCAAATACTATTTCTAACTGGCATTAATGTAAATACACAATGTGTCCTTCCAGACAAGGACATTCCTAGAACTAATAAAAGAGGACCAATAATGGCTTGATTTTTGAGTATCACTCATCCAAAGCTCTAAATGTCTCATACAGAATCATACAAATAAGATGGAGTGAAAAACCTGAAATAGCAATTTAGACAACAGCTAATAACATATATCAGGTTTAAAGAGCATTGAAAGCAAGAGAGAACAAGTAGGTCTTGAGTTGATTTGAAGGGAGCGACTGTGGGAGTTACACGAGTTAAACTGGGAGAGAGTTCCAGAGAGTCGGGGCCATGAAGCTAAAAGAGCGCTCTCCGAGTGTGGTGCACTTTTGCTTGGGTATAACAAGCAAGCCAGAGTCAGAGGACCTCAGCTTGCGTGCAGGGACATAGCAGGTCAGCAGGTTGTAGAGATACTCTGGACCTGTGTGATGAAGGGCCTTGTAGGCAAGCAGGAGAATTTTGAAAGTAATCCTGAACTTTACAGGTAGCCAGTGCAGCTGGGCAAGACAGGGGGTAATGTGATCATGTTTTTTACATCTGGTAAGGATCCTAGCAGTGGCATTTTGAACCAGCTGCAATTGGTTTATGGCGCGTGACGGAAGACCACCATAGAGAGAGTTGCAGTCGTCGAGTCAAGAGGAGATGAATGCATGACAGAGTCTAGTTTTAGGTAGAGCTGGGTGTCATCTGCATAGGAGTGAAACATGAGGCTATGTTGGCGGATGAGGTGACCCAAGAGAAGCCTGTAGATGTTGAAGAGAAGAGGCCCAAGAACAGACTCTTGAGGGACACTGCAAGTGACCGGGTTTGCGTCAGCACTGCTTACATCATAGAAATTAGACTGCATGCATCCAGATAGGTAAGAAGACAGCCAGTATAGATAGGTTCCAGAGATCCCAGCATACTTCTGAAGGCAGTGTCATATACTTCTGATCTATGGTGTCAAAAGCAGCAGTTAGGTCCAGGAGGACAAGGACAGAAGAAGCAGCAGCATCAGCATTGCATGAAGCAGGAGATCATTTACAATCCGGAGCAGAGCAGTTTCAGAACTGTGATGCGGCTGGAAGCCAGACTGCAGAGATTCAAGCAGATTGTTATCTGTGAGATGTTTCAGCAGCTGGCTGGCTACAGCCCTTTCAAGAGTTTTTGGAGAGAAAAGGGAGATTGGAGATGGGACGGAAATTAGATAAGACTGCCAGGTCAAGGGAGGGTTTTTTGAGCATCGGCGTTACTCAGGCAATCTTGAGGGCAGCAGGAACCAAGCCTGAGTCCAGGGACAGGTTGAGAGTGTGCATAATGGAAGGAGCAAGATCAGAGGCACAGAGAAGCACAAGATTTGTCGGTCAGGGGTCCAAGGGCCACGTGGCAGTAGTTGATTTCAGCAATAGGCTGCAGATATCAGTAATGGAGAGAGGAGAGAAGGAGGAGAGAGTAGGAGGGGCATCGGAGGGGAGTCAAGGTGGTTGAGTGCTATACTGGGTTTGTGGCTGGAGAGCCACAAACCCAGTAAAAGTATTCCATATTAATGTATTCATTTATTTTCTTTACATTTATATCAGACATAGCCTATGTCCCATATTGATAATTGCCAAAAAAAAGGATTCCGTGTTTCCATTATGTGTGTTTGCTGTTGTAAACTTGATTGTGTTTTTACAAAAGCTCAAAAGATACAATTATTTACAAGCATTTAGATGTTAAAACACAGAGGGGTAGATGTACTAAGATGGGCCAGTCGCAGCGCAAACATACCGCAATTTGCATTTTGGTTGCGACAATTTGCAAAGTATACATTTTGTAGTATGTACTTAGAGAAAATAGCATACATTGCAAGAGTCGTGCGACATTGTTCAAATAATTAGCGGGAGTTGAGTTGTGGTTTGCTGCAGCAGAGGGTGCCCGAAGGATAATATCTATGCATGCAAGGGTGCAAGAATCAAAATAACATTGTTTTTGTTAAATGTAAACGTCATCTGTACAATGCATTCTGTTCCGTATTCATTTTACCTATTTGAATACTGTTTATATATATATATATATATATATATATATATATATATATATATATATATATATAAAATGAAAGGCAGTTTAATCCCATCAGATTCTATAGTGGGGCCCCCACCTTCATCCCCAAAAAGCTTTTCAGACTCATACAATAGCCCCTTGCTAAAACGGACATAAGGAGGTGTCGGGTTTAAAAGCAATACTTAGTGCTCAATGCATTTTAAATGTAAATCATTGCACTGAAATAACACTAATGTGTTTTGGGTAAGCTACACATTACATTATGTAAAAATATAAATCTGTGCAGTAGGCCTATACAGTATACAGTACAGTAGTAAAATCAAATGAATACCTAGCACACTTTCTTTTTACTTTAGCCTACTGGCAAACTCAAAATAAATTATGCTGCTGGTGTTGTTGTACAATGTGAATAAAAGATTATTTTAAATAGAAACTAAATGACTTTAGCATTATTATTATTATTATTATTATTATTATTATTATTATTATTATTATTATTAACTTGGCCTAATTAGTACCTGTGGCAGAGTGTCCCGCCCCTATTTATTATTATTTGTATTATTGTTTGCGGCGCGGATAACAGCGCCGCGTATTTCTTATTATTTATAATTTAAAACCCGTGAGGATGCGTGACTGATCAGCTACTGATTATTTAACTAGCTGACAGTCACGCATCCTTACCAAACGCGTGCAGACTGAGTATAAGAACCTGCAGCTGTCCGTGCTGCAGGGTTGAGTGTAAAGAGGAGAGTACGAGAGAGCGGAGAGAGAGAGCTAGGAGAATATAAAAAGAACAATTGCTATATTTAAAAATATACTTGTTTCTGTTTGTTTGGCCATTGTGCCTTTTTGTTTTGTGTTTTGTTATTGTTTAAATCTTTTGTTTCTGGTTTGTTTATTTAATAAATCCAGCTTAGTGCCGTAGCACCCTGACTTTAGTAAAATGTAGGTATTTGGCCTTAAAAATGCATTGAGCACAACTGGCAACACACAAGAAAAAGTGGACTGGGAAATGCCAGCAACAATTGCGACTGTTTAAAACATGCTGTAACAGGGGAGATCTGTACTGACTATCTGGCGTATGTATGGTGCTGCAGGAAGAGGGCAGTAGCCTTGTAAGATCCACCTGTCAGTCATGGCAATGACACAGAGAGGTGGGGAAGAGGGTGTGTTGGATTTCCCTCTCTCTGAGAGGTGGGCCTTGGGGGATTGCAGAACCTTTAAATAACGCTCTGTTGTTCCATTAGATCTGCCCTCTAAGACGAGATACAAGCCAGCGGAAGTGCTGTTGCTGGACCGAGCACAGCCAGAGAGGACCAAAATAAAAAGAAAGATTATTTTTTGTAGCAGGGAAAAGACTTAGGCAGAACCCTGGAGAGTATTCGCCTAGGTACTGAGGGACCCAGTGAGCGTAGGATGGAGACCCAGGCCGTGCGTGTAGCGATGGTCAGGGTGAAGCTGCAAAGTGCAGCACCTTTATTTTGTAGTTTTATTACTGTGTTTTATTTTCCCTTTTTCTTTCACCTTTTGGCATTTATTATTATTATTATCAAAACACCAGTGAGTGCAACCTCATTCGTGAACTATTTACCTGTGTTGGTATTCCTATGGACCTGATTACCATTGTCGGTATTCAGGCCACAGACAACAGCGCCCTCTGCGGGCTAAAATAAAACAGTGCGCCTGAGTGGCGTTACAAATAAACATCTGTTTCCTGTGTGCCAGTGAATTGTCCACCACCCTTCCACATATGCTTTCAAAAGTTCTTAACATATTGATGCAATTGTAAGTGTTGCAATTGTCAGCAGCTTTAGTTCATTTCATTATAATATTTGAGAACCCTCATTTAACTTTATAAAAATGAAAAAAGTGCATAGTATAACTACGGAAAAAAAACGCATTGTAATTATGTGCATATCTATCTATTGACACATATTCTACATTGATACTTATTATACACACACCGTCCTCACATGCCAGGTAACGTTTAGGAACAGAAAACCTGTGTCAGT
Organism: Acipenser ruthenus; assembly: GCF_902713425.1. Taxonomy (NCBI): domain Eukaryota; kingdom Metazoa; phylum Chordata; class Actinopteri; order Acipenseriformes; family Acipenseridae; genus Acipenser; species Acipenser ruthenus. Next base: position 13,240,419 of record NC_081215.1, read on the forward strand.
GATGTACTAGGTTTCAATCTTCAGTAGATGACCCAGGGTATGTGAATACAAATATCAAAACAATTGATATTATGTTGAAAAAGATATTTCAGTAATATATACAGCACATGAGACAGTTATGGTAAGTTGTGTGTTTGTTGTAAACACTAAAGGGTATTCAGTAACACTTTCATTTAAATTAAAGGAAACTTCAAAATATGCAGACTGTTAACCCTTTAATTTAAGTTTAATATATTCCACTCATTGGAAATGAAGGTGGAAATTAATGGAAAGATAGGCCTGGGTGTTGTGAGGGTAACGGACCTGGGAGTTAAACCACAAGTAAGGCAGGTGGCACAGGATTAAAACACTAAATAACCCCGTTAAACACCCCTTGGAATTAAGGCATCAGCGCCCCTGAAAACATGCATGAATAGTAAGGGTAACTAATTGAAAGTGAAAATCCTTTGTTTTCCCCTAAAAATGTACATAAACATCATTTGAGAAAATGATTACTGCAGGTATGCTGTGCTCATACAATATGAACACAGACAGGCCAGGCGGTGCTGCGAGCAGGTGGGCTCATACAATATGAACACAGACAGCCCAGGCGGTGCTGCGAGCAGGTAGGCTCATACAATCTGAACACAGACAGCCCAGGCGGTGCTGCGAGCAGGTAGGCTCATACAATATGAACACAGACAGCCCAGGCGGTGCTGCGAGCAGGTGGGCTCATACAATATGAACACAGACAGCCCAGGCGGTGCTGCGAGCAGGTAGGCTCATACAATATGAACACAGACAGCCCAGGCGGTGCTGCGAGCAGGTAGGCTCATACAATATGAACACAGACAGCCCAGGCGGTGCTGCGAGCAGGTGGGCTCATACAATATGAACACAGACAGCCCAGGCGGTGCTGCGAGCAGGTAGGCTCATACAATATGAACACAGACAGCCCAGGCGGTGCTGCGAGCAGGTGGGCTCATACAATATGAACACAGACAGGCCAGGCGGTGCTGCGAGCAGGTAGGCTCATACAATATGAACACAGACAGCCCAGGCGGTGCTGCGAGCAGGTGGGCTCATACAATATGAACACAGACAGCCCAGGCGGTGCTGCGAGCAGATATGCTCATACAATATGAACACAGACAGCCCAGGCGGTGCTGCGAGCAGGTAGGCTCATACAATATGAACACAGACAGGCCAGGCGGTGCTGCGAGCAGGTAGGCTCATACAATATGAACACAGACAGGCCAGGCGGTGCTGCGAGCAGATATGCTCATACAATATGAACACAGACAGCCCAGGCGGTGCTGCGAGCAGGTAGGCTCATACAATATGAACACAGACAGGCCAGGCGGTGCTGCGAGCAGGTAGGCTCATACAATATGAACACAGACAGCCCAGGCGGTGCTGCGAGCAGGTAGGCTCATACAATATGAACACAGACAGCCCAGGCGGTGCTGCGAGCAGGTAGGCTCATACAATATGAACACAGACAGCCCAGGCGGTGCTGCGAGCAGGTAGGCTCATACAATATGAACACAGACAGCCCAGGCGGTGCTGCGAGCAGGTAGGCTCATACAATATGAACACAGACAGGCCAGGCGGTGCTGCGAGCAGGTAGGCTCATACAATATGAACACAGACAGCCCAGGCGGTGCTGCGAGCAGGTAGGCTCATACAATATGAACACAGACAGCCCAGGTGGTGCTGCGAGCAGGTGGGCTGTGATCATACAATGTGAGTTTGGGTAACTGCACCTCAACATTCATGTAACATTCAACTCCTAAAAGCAAATGTAATATTCTTTTAAATGACAGTACAATTGTTACCTTAATTACACATTTACCCCAAATAGCACCGAACTGTATATATAAACCTTGCAATAAAGAACCTAATTACAAGCTGAAGAATTAAGATCAGATTATACACGTCTCCAAAAGAAAAATATTAAATGAAATTATCAATTGCAGCAGGGATTGCCAATAAATGCTTATTGTATACGTACAAGATATTGAGCAGCCGCATTCCAATTCTTTGAACTAATTGCCTCCCTTGTTCAGAAAACAGCTTCCTCCCTAGTCCAAGTCTGTACCTTACACTTGGGACATGATAACAAGGCAATGCTTCTGCCCCCGAGTTATTCATTTGCATGCTGAATCCCTGCCTCCCGAGTTGTTCATTTGCATGCTGAAACCCTGCCCACCAAGTTGTTAATTTGCATGCTGAACCCCCCCCCCACCCGAGTTTAATCTTTTGCATGCTGAGACCCAGCCCACCGATTTGCTCATTTGCATGCTGAACCCCCCCACCCGAGTTTAATCATTTGCATGATTAATCCCCCCCACGCGAGTTGGTCATTTGCATGATGAATCCCCGCCCCCAAGTTGTGCTTTTGCATGATGAATCTCTGCCTGCCCTTAGCTGCTCATTTACATGCTGTTTTTCTTCATGTATTGAAGAAATGCTATTAATTTTCTTCATTGGGGCTTCTGATTTTCGGTTTTAACCGATAAAAAACGATAAAACAACCCTGATACAAAACAAATGTAATCGGTTATATCCAATAAGCACCGGAAAAACACTGGAAATGGCTACTCAATTCACGATGACTTGACCCCTTTCCCTGCGAAAAGATAAATAAATAAATAAATAGCCTGCAAAAACAACTTTGTGCAGTGCACTTAGGCAATGTCCCTCTTGATTTGTATCTCACATTGATTCATTCTGAATACTTAAACCCACCCCAACTACTGATTGGTAGCAAATTCCTACATTTCTATTAGAGGATTGTACCACGGTTGAGAGATTTAAAATGAGATTATAAGAAACTGAGGATTGTTCTTGCTCGTGAGATTTGAAGCTATATTCCATTTCAATTGAGTGTATTTACAGATAGAAGCTGTGGTAGAGAGCATTCTCACGCAGATAGAAGCTGTGGTATAGAGCATTCTCACGCAGATAGAAGCTGTGGTAGAGAGCACACTCACAAGGATAGAAGCTGTGGTAGAGAGCACACTCGCACAGATAGAAGCTGTGGTACAGATCACACTCGCGAATACTCTTCTCAGTTGGCCTGGCTAATCAATCTGTTTTTAACCAGACCATTTATATTTATAAAGTCCGGCAGCAGTATGATTATTTGTCAGCAATTCTATAAGAATGTATGTTGTAGTTATATAAAAGCTTCAGGTTGTATCTGAAACATTGCTGTATGAACAGGCAGCGTGTATTTAAGCAGTGATTAGGCTGTTATAAACTATGGATTGCAGTCCAAACATCAATAATAGGTTGTATAAATGTGAGCTGTGGTTTCACAGCTCAACACAGCTTATCAAAAGCCTTACATAAAGCTGCATAGCTTAAGCACAGTGGTGTTGAAGTTTGAGAAACGCCATTGGGATCCCATTATTATCACAGTGTAGTACCCTGAAGAAACCCTAACAGAGCCATTAGCAGAACACAGCCAAACTGTGCTTAGACAAAGGTACAGACTGCAACACTAGAATATGTGGATAAGGAGTAGAATTGTATCTCAACTCATACAAAAAAAGGTTGTATATAGGCAATGTTAGGTCAAAAAGCCATAATTAAGTGATGAGACAACATTGCCATTTATTTATTTATTTATTTTTATTTCTTTTAACACTAGAACCATCACGGCAGTCATTTTGATGGTTCGAGGTTTTCAAATATAAATTACTCTGCGTGTCTGAAAGTTATGCGGTTGTCTATTTATGACTTTTCCTAAATACATGTATTAAATACCCTGATGGTATTTGAAAGGAAGGATCACAAAAATAGGAAAGTGTGACAAAGTGGCTGAGTGGATGCAGGTGCAGGAGTGATGCAGTGCGTGAATGAAACAGACAGAGATGATTGTAATCCGGTTTGGAAAGGATTTTATTAATGGTTTCCAGGTCTGGCGACCAAACAATTATCCCCCGGCAATACACACCAATGTGTACTGCACGGGGTAAATAACAATAGGACTGCAGTCCCAAATAATAAACAATAATATCCACCCCACAATAATTCAAACATGGTCACCAGTCCTGGGTGCGTGCAGTAGTGCTCGTGGTGGGTGATACAAGTTTATTTCGTGACAGTGGTGAAGTGCTGTTCTGGCTTTGTGCTGGCCCAAGGCGACAGCTCCGGAAACGTGTTAGCCATCTGGTAATTCACAATTACTAACAGACACAAAAACAAATGCCATCACACTTGGTAAACGAGTGCAACCGCCTCTCCAATCTGCGGCTGCCACATCATTTCCCTTCCGGGTCAATGTGTTATTGCAACGGAGTCTCGCCCCCTTCCAGACTGGCCGACTTCCCTTGAACCCTGGGAAAGAACTTTCAGACCAGCCCGTCCAAGGAACTCTGTTCTCGCTGCTTAGCACCCTCACAGGTCGGGAGGGAGATTTACAACCAAGAATCATTGTATTTCTGTCACAGGAAGTCCCACCCACCTAGAACTGCCAAAGCCGTCATTTTGACTGCCTTTTACAATACATGTTTTTATTTTGAATAGAACCTACAATATTCTATTTTATTTTTTATATACAAGCCTGTTATCTCTACTGGACCTAGCAGCCATCATCCTTCGTTTTGTGCAAGGAATGCACCAGAGAAATCAGTAGGAGAGATTTCATCAGAAGTGCTTTGGCAGAAACATTTCGATCAGAAAACTGCAAAGGAGCAGGCTGCAGCAGCTCAACCTGGATTCTGTGCTGCACCGAGTGACACACACGCAAGAGAAAACATATGTTACTTTCATTTTAAATTAAAAACTAGTTTAGTTTTTACAGTTTTATATGTACATATACCTGTTTACACCTTGTGACCCTGATGGCTGTGGGGTTGACGTCAGACCAGAAATAGAAACCACAACAAGCAATGGCAGGTGAAACTGAGGCGCTACGACTCTCAGCTTTTTATTAAATGAACAAAAATAAACAGTTTAACAAAACAAAGACTTTCAAACAAAAGGGCACGTTGGCTAAACAAACAAACAACAAACAACAAACAGTAACAAGTATCGTGCTGTCTTTCATTTTAATACTGAGGTTGTTTAAAATGTAACCGTCATAATGACTGCCGGCGGCAGTTCTAGGTATGAGTATAACCACTGCGGTTCTAGGTATGAGTATAACCACGGCGGTTCTAGGTATGAGTATAACCACGGCGGTTCTAGGTATGAGTATAACCACAGCGGTTCTAGGTATGAGTATAACCACGGTGGTTCTAGGTATGAGTATAACCACGGCGGTTCTAGGTATGAGTATAACCACGGCGGTTCTAGGTATGAGTATAACCACGGCGGTTCTAGGTATGAGTATAACCACAGCGGTTCTAGGTATGAGTATAACCACGGTGGTTCTAGGTATGAGTATAACCACGGCGGTTCTAGTGTTAATGCAATTAGAACCTTGTAATTCGCTGCAGCCCATCCATTATTCCCTATATTTCTCATATTCTTTTGTACCATGTTCCTACGTGGATTTCCAATGTGCATTGGTCCATACCTTATGTGCACTTTGGTAAGGAACCGGATAAGCCCATTATATAAAGCCAGATAAGCTGTTACCATTGTCAAAAATCAAAAAAGGTTTAATTCATACAATTAAATATTTTTTCTGGGTTTTATTTTTAGATGCCTGCTGGAAACCTTGTCTGGGAGCCCAGTAAGAGGCCACTAAATATTGGTTCCAATTCCCAACTCAGCCCATCACCAGATGGCATTTTTAGCAGAGTAGGTGCATGTTTTCTGTAAGCTTGCACTGGGGTGAATGCTTTGAATTTAGTGAAGTGTCAAATAGTGTTCCTACAACCTATAACAGGAGATACATTGTCTGGTTAAATTTATTTTCTCATAAAGAAAATAAATATGACAGCTAACAAATCCAACTGGAATTTAAAAAAAAACAGGCACTGATTAAAACATTCACTCTCCCAGTAGCATTAGAAACTGCCAACATGCCATTGAGTGTCATTACAATATTGATCTGCGCCCCCAAAACAAATACAATCTCAGCTAATGGGAGGAGAATTCAGCCACCAGCATCCTTTTTCTCTCAAGGGATTTGTGTATTCTTGTATGTGTCTCTTCTGACACCCTTTCTTCCAGTGGCTGAACTTCCCCCTTTATATAGTATTAAGCAAGTAACCCTCAGCGGTACTGCAGTGCTGATAAGTATATTGGTATTTTCCTGTCAATTATGTTCAGTTTTTCAAAGAGGTTAAACTAATTCCAGTAGGTGGCAATTTCGTGGAGTGACCGAAGAAGCAAGGTACCAGTAAGTTTGTATTTGTGTGTTGGGTTAAATACATTTCCTAAATATAGCAAGTGATTTATTTTTTTATTTTTTAAGTGCAGTCTGATTCTGATCTGTGGATATGAAACGGTGACCTGAAAGACATGAAATTGTACATGAACCTGGAGCGTCTTAATTTCCAAGAGAGACCTTGATGGCTACAGATGCCTCAGAGGCATACAATCTCTTAATCAGCTACAGCGTAAGCTGTTATGTGACTGTCTTACATGTCGCAAACAAATTAAATGATAAACCTGGGGACAAACAGAAGCCTCTTTTTACAAAATGAGCCTAGCCATTCCAGTATGAAGTTGGTCATAGGAAAAGTCTGGAATTGCTTTTTGCAACAAAAAGAAACCTAGTGGTTATGTGTCTGCTATCAAGTTTTACTGAATTCATATTTATTTATTCATTGCATTTATATAGCGCTTTTTATACAAAAGTATCGCAAAGCACTGTACAGTACATAGCAGAAAAATAGAACAAACCACAATACATTTGTATAGCATGTCACACATACAACTGCCACAATCAGACCATTTAAATAACAGTATACACATAATAATAATAGAATGTAACACAATTTTTGTTCCTGGGTAGTAAGTGTTATTTCCTAATTGCTTATGCCTCAAAAGTATAGAAAATGGCTATTATTCCCCACAAACTTTGCTTTTGTGACCAGGACAGTGATATTTTGAAATTTACCTATTTCCAATGAGAAAACGGGCGAATTTGTGTCATCTTTCACATAAAGTCAGAAAAAAACAACATATGAATCCAAATTAACATGTATTTATACTAAAGTAATACAAAAATGACTACAAAAGATTTAGAAGTGAGTAATTTTTCGAGATTTACGATTATACTGTAAATCACTTTCACGAATCAGACCCCAAATGTAGTCTCCCATCATGTTCTCGTTATACTGTCCTTGGGCTTGGTAGCGGCGTTCAAAGTCCAGTATATCCTGGTGGAAGTGTTGTACGAGGCAGGAACACAACAAAGGAATAAGTACCCTGTCAGCTGCTATATATTAGTTTTAAAGAAAAGAATGTTTCAATACTGTCTTTGTAGTTTATATTTATCTATTAACCCCACAATGATACCATAATTTGGTAACAAAAGAAAACATAGATATGTCTATTTATCATCTTTACGTGCTGCGAGCCAACAGCTGAGTCGGCTACGGGATTGTAAAGTAAATGTGCACGGTTTTTTTATAGAATTATTTTTGTTCACTTTTTATATTTGAGTTGTAGTATACACAATCACATTGTAGGATTTATTTTATTTATGTTTTCACGATGGATTGTTTTGTTATTGAATTTAATATTTGTTTATTTTTTTCACATCGCTGTTGTAGCTGTGATGCTGAAGGTGTGGTGACGTTGTCAACCTGCGACTAATAACTTAAATGTGTTGTAGTTTAGCGTAGGGTCATTAACCTCTAAGTGGTGGTTTATTGGGTTAAGGATCACGTACTATAAAAGGCAAGCGTATCCGGAGATCGGGAGCGCAGCTCAGTTTTGCTTGGGATAGCTGAAGCAGGGATGTTTGGTAGACGCGGAGTTGGACGTTTTTACCTTGATCGGAGATATTTTGTTCCGAAGTTGACGGTGTTTACTGGGGTTGGTTTCGCTTTCAGCCGCTATTGTTCTTGCTCTGCAATTGGTTTCGGGTATAGTGGCAAGAAGTTTTGCTTGTTTTGTTAGTAGGCTGTGCTATAAACGCATTGTGGTATTATCGGAGCCTGCCTGAAACTTGTGAAACAGTGACTGGTGGGGGAGAAAGAGAAAAGGAAATACCGTACAGTAGTGATATAGCTGCTGTTTGTTTTACTATTGCTGCTGGATTGTGGTTGGAGTCCCCTGGCGTTCTGTGGGTGTGGAATATGTTACTTTAAGTGAACCACTAAATGTTTTAGCTTGGTACTGTACTATACTATAGCAATATAGCTGTTTGTTTATTATTGCTGCTGGATTGTGGTTGGAGTTCTTTGGTGTTTCTGTAGGTGTGTCAAGTTATTTTAGAGCAAATAACCCAGTATTCTACTCTGTTTTAATTATTGTATATTAGTTACCGTGAGGAAGGCAAGGTTTTTATGTTTTGGGGTTTTGCTGCTGTCTCTCTTTTTGTTTTTATATTTATTTAGAATTCCCGATTTATTTAGATACCTGCTTGGTGATTGGGGTGCTGCTACTGACCATCGTGTGCTTCTCCTCCGCTCTTCCTTCCCTCCTCTTGAAGAGGTTGTTGGTGCTGGCAACATTGTGGGGGAATCTTTTTTTTCTTTTCCTTTTCTGTTTTTTTGATACTTTACACCCTAGCTAATTAGTGGGTGCCTGTTGTCTTGCTACTTTTACACCCTAGCCATCCAGTGGGTGTTTGCTTTTTCTTGTTTAATTGAATTTTTTTTTATGTAATATTTATTTAAATATTTAATAAATATTGTTTTAACTGAGTTAAGCCTTGTCTGTCTCTCTGTGGTGTTGCTACTGTTCCATATCCCAACTATCACTAACGAACTTGTGTTTTTATTGTGGGTTATTGATTTTGTTAATTATAGGTTTAAACTTATTTTTAGTTAGTCCTGGCGCTTACGACCAGGTGGCGTAGTCGGCGACTATATATTTTGGGGGTTCTGAGTGTTCTAAGTAAGTAGTGTGACACCCGCGACAGAAGCGCTCGCCTTGCTCCTCCAAGTACGCTCCCATGTTCTCCTTGATTTTATCAAGATGAGCATCAAGGATATGGACTTTGAGGGACATCCTACAGCCCATTGTGCCGTAGTTCTTCACCAGAGTCTCAACCAGCTCCACATAGTTTTCGGCCTTGTGATTGCCCAGGAAGCCCCGAACCACTGCGACAAAGCTGTTCCAAGCCGCTTTCTCCTTACTAGTGAGCTTCTTGGGGAATTCATTGCACTCCAGGATCTTCTTTATCTGTGGTCCGACGAAGACACCAGCTTTGACCTTTGCCTCAGACAGCTTAGGGAAGAAGTCTTGAAGGTACTTGAAGGCTGCCGACTCCTTATCTAGAGCTCTGACAAATTGTTTCATAAGGCCCAATTTGATGTGCAGTGGTGGCATCAGCACCTTCCGGGGGTCCACCAGTGGCTCCCACTTGACGTTGTTCCTCCCCACAGAGAACTCGGTCCGCTGTGGCCAGTCCCGCCTGTGGTAGTACGCCTTGGTGTCCCTGCTGTCCCAAAGGCAAAGATAGCAGGGAAACTTGGTAAAACCGCCTTGGAGACTGTCACAAGGCTGGCTGAGTGGTGACACGTCAGACCCGGAAGAAACACACAGACAGACGGTGGTGATGAGTAATGCTGAGTGCAATGGTGGCACTCAGCGTTTATTAAACGAAATAAAAGGTTTTAACAGACAGAACACAAAACAGGACACGGCACTTACGCCAAAATAAATATATAAACAAAAACGGACTAAACAGTAAAGAGACAAACGAACAAACACGGTGAGCAGATACTTTAACTATTATTACTATTATTATTGTTATTCTTCTCTTTACCTCTGTCTCCAATCTCGTTCTCCACTCACCGAACACCCAACCCCGAGTGAATGAAATGTGCATCTATTTATACTGTTGTGCTGGGATTCAATTACTAATTAATTATTCACTTGAATCCCAGCACGTGAATTAATTATGTGCAACCTCGTGCGCGCATATTACTTACTTTAAATGCACGTGCAGTGATGTGCAATCCCGTGCCTAAATACAATTACATCTTAAATAACTCGTGCTGCACACACCCATTTATATCCTGTGCAGCCATCTCTATACACCAACATTTACACACAACACGTAACATATAAACAAACTACGCACAAGGGCGTGGCCACATTGCCACAGAGACCCATCAGGAATGCCACCATTTTGAAGTCTCCTATGACCTCCCAGCCGTACTCATCATACTTCAAGGCGTCCAGCAAGGTCTTGATGCTATTGTAATCCTCTTTGAGGTGCCCCGAGTGAGCCAGGGGAAGAGACGGGTACTTGTTACCATTATGGAGCAGCACGGCTTTGAGGCTCCTGGATGAGCTGTCAATGAAGAGGCGCCACTCATTCTGGTTACAGGCAATTCTGATTGCCTCGAACAGACTGGTCACATTGTGGCAGAAGCAGAGCCCATCTTGACGGGTGAAGAAGCTGGAAAAAGGTTGGTGACGCTTCCTCTGATCTGAGACTTGCACACTTTCATCCAACAAGTTCCACTGCTTGAGCCTAGACGTCAAAAGCTCGGGATTGGACTTGGTGAGACCAAGATCTCTAATCAAGTTGTTGAGGTATTTTTGGTTGGGGTAGTATGGGTTTCTCTCCTCAGCTCCACCTCTGAAATTATCATCTGGATCTACAACGTCTTCCTCGCTCTCTGACTTGCTGCTCTCTTCTAAAGATGGCTGCTCTCTCTCCGGAGGAGTGGGTACGGGGAGCTCATGGCCATGTGGCACCGGGGCGATGGATGAAGGAAGGTCCGGATACGTGATAGCAGGTGCATTCTTGCTAGTCCGACGTTTGGAAGGGTCCACCATGCAGAAGTAGCAGTTGCTTGAGTGGTCAGTGGGTTCCCGCCAAATTCTTGGGATAGCGAACTTCATGGCTCTCTTTTCCCCTCTGTACCATCCTACAAAATACATTTATTTCACCAATGACTAATGTGTAAGAGATTCTCGCAACATTTTTCATATATGATATATTTTTTCAATAACATCACAAAAGCAAAGTTTGTGGGGAATAATAGCCATTTTCTATACTTTTGAGGCATAAGCAATTAGGAAATAACACTTACTACCCAGGAACCCCAAAAAAAAAAAAATTGTTACACGGTGAAATCAGGAAATGTTAAAAAGTTACACTAAAAACCCACTAAGAGAACCATTTTATAAAAGTGCGTTTTTAGTCTTGACTTGAAAACTGTAATGGTCCCAGCTTCCCTGGCAAATGAAGGCAGAGCATTCCATAATTTCGGAGCTCTACAAGAAAAAGCCCTACCTCCTGTGTTGCTTTTGTTGACCCTAGGTATCCTGTGATCTCAGAGTGTGGTTTGGAAAATATGGGGTCAGTAACTCCTGCAAATAACTAGGTGCTAATCCATTCAGGGCCTTGTAAGTTAACAGCAAAATCTGAAAATCAATTATATACTGCACAGGGAGCCAGTGTAAAGAGAACAAAACAATTGCATTGGCACTACATGCATGCCACTCATCTTGAATTCCACCAATACAGTGATGTTCAATTAATGTAGGTTATACTAATGTATTAATACATGTTAATGGGTTAATGTGATGCTTTATGCTATGACATATATTAACAAGAAATTAGCCAGGTTGAGTGGGGTATGTGTAAATGACTTTCAGTACATCACATAATACAATATGAAACAATCTTCCCTTTCTAGACTGCTGCAGTCCAAACAGCCAAGTTGAATAGCTGGCCTGTCTTTACAATGTGTGGCTATATAACCTTACCACTGTTTTACAGCTAAACCTAAGGATGATTGATATGTTTAGTTTTCTACGCACAGTCACATAGCATGAGAAGAGTTGTCTAATGTAATAGTGAGCTTTCTCCAAGGATTCAAAAAACCTTCTGAAGATATCCACACCAAGCAGCATTCCAGACACAACATGGTGCACAAATCACAAGACCAGCTCACAGTCAAAGAAAAAAATCAAACCGATGTGAAAGACAATAAATCCCCAAATCCACCCTTAAACCTGAGTCACTTCCCCCAAAATGGAACTTTAATTTCTGTCAAAAAAAAATGCAATTTGGATTAAGAAATAGAAATAAATGTTACAAAATCATACTGGCTTACCCATAACGTGTTGAGTGGAGTCATTTCCTAGGGCTGCACTAACACGTATCACAACATTTTGACTTGCTTGGTTCTGGCGCTCAGCCTCGTCGTTTAGGGCTTTGCTGAGGCCTTGAAATTTGGTTGACATGTCAGCCAACACTCCACTGTCAATCCAGCTCCGCGGCTGAAAATAAAATGGAGGTTAGGGAGGAGGAGGAGGAAGTAAACTCCAAACACGGCACAGACTGGAAAGAGAGATGAGGTTTAAATGTACCCCGCTTCATTATCATTGGTAACCGTCCTAGGGTTGTCCAATTTCTGCTTGACTTTTGGTGATGGTTGAATTTTCATATTTGCAGGTGTATTTACCTGCCTGAAATGTATCATTGCCTTACATTGATAGTATAAGCATGGGAAAGCATGATAAACAGCAAAACTGTCCACATCAGAACAAAGAAGAAGAAAAACATTAGCATTTATTGCATTCTCTAATTATTGCTTCTAAACCCCGATTTAAACTGGATGTTCTATCACTCGCTTACCAATCCTTCAGATCAATGAACCATAATGGATCTGTAGCAGGGCTGCGGCAAGAAAGAGACTCAGAGGCAAGGAAGCTGCAGTTTAAGAGCTAAAGCGCACTTTAATAAACAAAATTACAAACAAAAGGGCACAAGGGCCAAAACAAAAAGTTCAAACAACACTGCAAAAACTGTCCAGGCTGGGCGGAGCCTTGACTGAACTTTTTCAAAAAACACAGCAACAAACAGATTTAGATTTATATAAAAAAATAAAAATAAAAAAATAAATAAACAAAACAAAACACGCACACACACACCTACTTTCTCACCCCAACAGAGGATTTCTGGCTCTTTTTATGCAGATGGCCACTCCTCAATTAGCACCAATCTGCACTAACTGGAGAGTGGTCACACCTGTGGTTGCTGGCAGAGATATTAGCCCTGTCCCTGCCACAGGATCCAATAGAAAATCTATTCCTATTCTCAGTATACTGTACACACGGATGTAGGAGTATCCTTAATTTCATTCCCCTTGAAGCTTGTGCTGGATCCTGGATAATCGATCTACTGTGTTAATAATTAACTGCAATGTTATTGGATTCCATACTCAATCATACTTTGTCAGGGTGCATACTGGAAATCTTTTTATAGAATTCTACTTTTGCTTTACTCAATGCAATTAGTGTCTCTTTTCATACGTTACTACTCATCAGGTTGAATCACTTCATTAATCGCACGCAATACATTATCAGCATCGGACCCCCGCGTCAAATACCTTAAACTTCAATCTCAGTTAGGTATTTCGTATATTTTAAAGCATGTAAAACATCATAAGAATTGTATTTTCCCCTATCGAGGTCCTGCTGCAGTTCAAAGGGTGTTTTCTATCTTTCTTAAACAAAGTAAATCTGATAAATTAAGGGAAGTGACAGATTAAGGGAAGGAGAGACCGTTCTCATTGCTCGCACTAATTCTGTTTTCTGTCCCCACACTTTCATGCTGAGATCCGCATCTCCGCACCTGTTGTTTCTAGCTGCACAGAACCTGCAAGACTCCAAGATCATTCGTCATTCCTTCAGGATTGGAGCTGCAACCACTGCTGCTCAACGAACATTCCTGCACATGTCCTCAAAAGCTGGATCAGTGGATCAATTACGCAACCCAGCGTCTGCTGCTCATGTGTCCATCCTACTGAGACCGGAGCACACTGCTCTGTTTGTATTCTATTACTACAATAAACTATACCTTATTTTTACTACATTTACACGTTAGTGGTGTGTGTTTTTCTTACAGACAGTTGGGCGTCAGACACATGCTTTATCGTGGCCATCACGAAAAGGTTGCCGTATCCTGTCAATTTAGGTCGAGACTGGCCACATTTTGAAACAGCCATAACAAATGGTAGTGCCAGTTTCCGGTAAGACAATTGGTGTAGTGAGAGAAGCGATTGGGAAAATGTTCCTACTGCAAGCTGGTTTGTTCCACTCCTGGTTCCGCCCAAAGAAAACAAAAAGAGAGCGAAGGGTGGAAAAATGCGAGGGAATATCAATGAGACAAGGCTGGGGTTTGGTGTGAGAATCCTCAATGTCTATTAAATGGCAGGGAATGGGGATAGGCCCGCTAGATGTTGACCTAGCGTGGGAACAAAAAAAACAAAAAAATGACCCTACGCTGGCTAACCTCTGGGGACAGGTTCGGTCTATCGAGGGGAAGGAGGTTGAAGGCAACTGGCCACTCACATACCCTCACCTCATTACTTTCGGGCATTTACTATATGGAGTATCCCAAGCCTTGGGCACAGGTCAGACTGTAAAGCAATTACTTGTTCCCAGTCTTTTCGACGTGAGATAATGCGATTGTCTCACGATGTCCCTTGCTCAGGACATCTAGGTAGCGACAAGACTCAGGAACAAATACTGGCTCGATTTTATTGGCTGGGAGTTTATACTGAGTTGACAAGATACCGTATAACGGGAAATGTTGGCGGGGAATTTATTTTGGCTTTATTGGCGGTTATGATTGGATCGCCAATAATACTTCCACCAATCCAACCTCTGGTTGTGTAGCGCGGAGGAAAAGAGAACGTTCTTAATGCAATTTAACTTCCTGGTATATTGTAAATTGGAGCAAGGGAAATGTCTATTTTAAAGTAATTTAAGCTGTTAGATGGATTACCTGCCGTACCCGACTCTGTTCCAGGGCTTTCTGAACGTGAAGTGAATACTACAAATATGTTTGTGACTCAAGCTCTTTTAAAAGCCTTAAGTGAATCTGGAGGAGTTGTCAATACTGAGGTTACTGTTGCTGCAGGAAAAGGAATTGTAATGTCACACGATCGTCTCCTGCTGTGTGAGAATGGCGGTCCACTTATTGTTACACCAACCTGGGCTAAATCACTGCTGATCCACATGGACTTTGTAAAAAGAAAAGCCAGCACTATTCGAAAAATGCCACCAGCAAACTCTGACAGTGTGAGAAATTAGTTTAATAGAGTTTTCAGCACAGTGAAAGAGGACAGCATCCCGGAAGAACTCATTTTAAACTGGGATCAAATGGCATTACCACTGGTACCGAGTGGAAAGGAACTAAAACTATAGAAATTGCTGGAATGCATGACAAACAGCAAATTACTGGGGTCTTCTGCACTTTGATGACAGGGACATTTCTGCCACCACAATTACTGTATGAGGGAAGACCATTGGTTGCCACCCATGTTACACATTTCCACTGGACTTTGATGTATGGCATACATTGACTCATTGGAGTAATTTTTGATGTGTTTAGAGCACAGAGAAGCCCATCAGTATTAGCAAAGCTGCAAGAACACCATGTCCGATGTGTTTTCATCCCACAAATACACCACTGACGAATTACAGCTACAAGACCTTAGCGTGAACAAGCCACTAAAGGATAAGATGAAAAATTGTTTTCAAGACTGGTATGCAGAACAGGTTAAAGAAGCGCTGGACAAGGGAAAGAATGTGTCGGATGTCAAAGTGGACATGAGAATGGCAGTGATGAAGCCAATCAGTGCTGGCTGGATTGTGCAAGCATTTGTATACATTAAACATAGACCGTACATTTCTATCAATGGATTTAAAAAGTCTGGAATTTATGATGCTGTCAGAAACTCCCAAACAGTGTAAACTGCGCCTGCTACTGTGGTAGGACTTTTCTTTTATGTTAAGCATTTAAAAAATACATTTAAAAAATACATTTTTATTCAAACAAAACAATATATACATCACAACACAACACATATTCCACCCACTACCACTGATGTGCACATAATAAGGGTTGCATATGTCTGGAAAATATACTGCATCACTTATATTTGTAAAACAATTATATTGGACTTTAATTCAGCTCTGCAGTGTTTTTTTTACCATATAAAGCATTTCAAATTACTCAAACTTACTAATCTTCATTTACCTAGAATAGCGTTCCCAAGGTGCGGCTTCAAATAAGATAAATACTGCTGTATAAAAGGAAAAGGAAAAAAAATGACACACAAGCACAGAATATATATATATATATATATATATATATATATATATATATATATATATATATATATATATATATATATATATATACAGTGCCTTGCATAAGTATTCACCCCCCTTGGACTTTTCCACATTTTGTAGTGTTACAACCTGGAATTAAAATGGATTTAATTGGGATTTTTACCATTTGATTTACACAACATACTTAACACTTTGAAGGTGCAAAATATTTTTTATTGTGACACAAAAGTTAATTAAACAAAAAAAAAGACATTTGTTGGTTGCATAAGTATTCACCCCCCTGAGTCAATACTTGGTAAAAGCACCTTTGGCAGCAATTACAGCTGTGAATCTTTTTGGGTAAGTCTCTGCCAGCTTTGCACATCTGGATCCTGCCATTATTGCCCACTCTTGGCAAAATTACTCAAGCTCTGTCAAGTTGGATGGGGACCGTTGGTGAACAGCAATTTTCAAGTCTTGCCACAGATTCTCAATTGGATTGAGGTCTGGGCTTTGACTGGGCCATTCTAAGACATTCAGGTTCTTGTTTTTAAACCACTCCAGTGTAGCTTTGGCTGTGTGTTTAGGGTCATTGTCCTGCTGGAAGGTGAACCTCCGCCCCAGTCCCAGGTCTCTTGCAGACTGAAACAGGTTTTCTTCTAGAATTTCCCTGTATTTGGCTCCATCCATCTTGCCCTCAATCCTGACCAGTTTCCCAGTCCCTGCCGATGAAAAGCATCCCCATAACATGAAGCTGCCGCCACCATGCTTCACCGTGGGGATGGTGTTCTCAGGGTGATGAGCAGTGTTGGCTTTGCGCCACACATAGCGTTTTGCGCTAAGGCCAAAAAGTTCAATTTTGGTCTCATCAGACCAGAGAACCTTTTTCCACATGTTTGCTGTGTCTCCCACATGCCTTTTGGCAAAATCCAAACAGGATTTGATATGGGTTTTTTTCAACAATGGCTTTCTTCTCGCCACTCTTCCATAAAACCCAACTTTGTGGAGCGTCCGGGTTATAGTTGTCCCATGGACGGTTTCTCCCATCTCAGCTGTGGATCTCTCCAGCTCCTTCAGAGTTACCATTGGCCTCTTGGTTGCTTCTCTGACTACTGCCCTCCTTACCTGGTCACTGAGTTTTGGTGGACAACCTTCTCTAGGCAGAGTCGCGGTTCTGCCATATTCTTTCCATTTTTTAATAACAGATTTAGCGGTGCTCCGGGGGATGTTCAAAGTTTATGCTCTCTAACAAACTCCAGGGCCTTCCAGAAACAGATGTATTTAATCTGAGATCATGTGACACTTTAATTGCACACAGGTGGACTCCATTCAACTAATTATGTGACTTCTGAAGGCAATTGGTTGCACCAGAGCTTATTTAGGGGTGTCACAGCAAAGGGGGTGAATACTTATGCAATCAAGACTTTTCAGTTGTTTATTTGTAAATAATTTTGAAAAATATGTCGATTTTTTTCCCCATGTCGACATTATGGAAATCTATTTTAATTCCAGGTTGTAACACTACAAAATGTGGAAAAGTCCAAGGGGGGGTGAATACTTATGCAAGGCACTGTATATATATATATATATATATATATATATATATATATATATATATATATATATATATATATAATATGGGATTTAGATTTAATATTGGTAACATTATTACAGGTATGCAGGAATAAATCCAAATAGAAAATAATATAAACTAGATTGATGAAAGTAACATGGGAGGTACTATCTATAATTAAAGCCATAATTAAAACGTATTACTTGTAAACTAAGTACTCTTTCTATCCTTGACCAAAAATGAAACAATCAATTACAAGCAGTACATGCACAGACCTAAAAGAGCTTCATTGAGAAAAAAAGGTTCTTTTCAAACAACATCGTCTTTAATTGACTACAATATATTGTAGATAAATGTTGCAAAATATTGTTAAGCCCCACAATAGACCTAGAAGTCCCTGCATGCTGTTAATTTTACATTTTCTTTTAATAATTCACAGCAAGCAAGTTGCAGAATCAAGCATCTTTTTAGGAGTTGTTGACAATATTTTTATGATTTACAAAAGAAAGTCATACGATCATACGAAGAAACACATGCTGATTTTATATATATATATATATATATATATATGGATGGACGTGTATATAATATACATACATACACACACCTGTATTATGCATGATAAATTAGAGGTGCAATACTTACAGATCGATGCTTGTGATGCAGTCTGTTTGTTTTTTTTTGTATATTTTATTTTTAAAAATTGTTTTAGATCTTGTGCCTTTTTTGGGATGGGCCTGGGTAGTATACATTATCGAGGGGGAGGGGTTTGTGACTGACAGCTGTAGTAATCTAATTGCACATAAAAATAAATCTTAATGCTTAATCGCTTCTGATATGTCATAACCAATATACAGAATATCGTATTTATTTCTCTTTCGCTAATATTTGTACAAAGAAAACCTATCATATAATTATCCAACGATTATAAAATAACAACTCTGGTGATGGTTTTGTAAACTAAGTAGCTTAAAGTTAAACACTATTATTAAATAAAATACAATATGATATAATAAAAAAATTTAACCACATATAACATAGCTTTAATAAAGATCCTGACAACATTTTTAAAAGTAAAACAATTTATTAGACACAGATCACAAAGTCTGTTCTGAATTAAAGTTCACAGACAGAAAATGGAGTCGGCTTAACCTTGCCTTTAAGTTCTAAAATTTGAGCGTGCGCAGAAAGGCTCAAAAAGGCAAACGCTAACTTATTTCACAGCTAACTTATTTCACAGCTAACTTATTTCCTGTGACACCGGTACTGTTTTATCAGACAGATTTAATTAAGTAAAACATGTTTGAATGTTTTTCAAATTAAAAGTGTTTTTTGTATTTGTAAAGAGAGACAGTGTAAATGCAAAACTGTGTGGCATTTATTTATTTACCGATATTTGTTTATTTATTTTTTGGTGAAAAACAACAATTCAAAAAACATCAAAATCCATTAACCCTTAGCGGTCCATTTATTCAGCGCGTGTCAGGCGCGTCAGGTCCAATTTATTTTCACATGCACAGTTTATTTTAGACACACTGCTTAAACGTATTTTTTTCACAGTAAAACAGGTTTAAAAGGCTCTGCATATCAACAGGACACTCCAGCACCTTCCCTACCTCATGTTTGCAGTGAGAGAGGTGCCTCAGAGTTCGATCGGATTTTCTCCCTTCGAACAGCTGTATGGGAGACAACCCCGAGGTACCCTTGATCTTGTGAAAGAAGGGTGTGAAGACCAAACTAAGAGTTCTAAAAACATAGTGAAATCTTTAATAATGTTGAGAGACTGCCTGGAATTGGTTGGTCGTTTGATGCACGAGAACTTAAAACTGGCTCAGTATGGTCAGGAGCAACAGTACAACAAACAAGCATGGACTCTGACCTTTCAACCAGGAGATAAGTTACTGTTTCTATTTCCCACTTCAGAATCTAAACTGTATGCTAAGTGGCAGGGGCCATATGAGGTGATACAGGGAATTGGTAAAGTAAATTATGAAATTAGACAACCCGATCACTGAAATGAAGTGCACATGAAGACCCCAGAGATGTACCCTACTTAGCTCAATCCAGACGGTTGTCATGCTGATGCACTGGGGAGACCGCACTGTGGTTGATCCCTGGATCCACCATCGCAGCTGTTGTGTGTGCTGATGCGCATTAACATCTACTCTCATTTAAAGGAAATCTAAAACACTGGAAAGGGAGGGAGGCCCTGATTATAGCTAATGATAGTATAGAAGAGGATTTTGGTCCCATTGTCAATTCAGTTAACATACCAATGGGGAAACAGTTACTTTCTGATCAGACGTGTGAGCTCCAAGAGTTAGTGAAAAGGTTTGGTGATGTTTTTTCTAACATAGCCAGTAGAACAAATGTTCTCAAACACGCTTTATTAATCCAGCATGTGTCAAGGTAAGGGAGAGGCCGTACCGGATCCCGGAAAGCCGCAGGGGTCCCTTCAGCAAGTAGGTAGACTCAAGCTGGGAGTCATTCAGCATTCCCGGAGCGAGTGGTGCAGTCCTATAGTGATGGTGCATAAAAAGGACAGCTCCACTCGGTTATGTGTGGACTGCCGTAAGGTGAATGCCATCTCCAAGTTTGATGCATACCTTATGCCCCGAGTAGACAAACTCCTCGACCGAATGGGAAAGGCGTGGTTGATCTCAACTTTGGATCAGACCAAATTCCACCTGACAAATTCCACTAACTCAGAGTTCACAAGGGAGAACTGCTTTCTCTACCCCAGATGGCCTGTTCCATTTCCAGACCATGCCTTTTGGACTGCATGGAGCCACAGCCACCTTTCAGAGGCTGAGGGACCAGGTCCTTCCATCCCATCAAAAGTATGATGCCCCGTATATTGATGATGTGGTGATTTTTAGCTCAACCTGAAGACAGCATATTATTAGACTTTCAGCCATCCTGCAGTATCTAAGAGAGGCGGGGCTGATGGCTAATCTGGGCAAGTGTGCATTTGGCAAACAAGAGACCCCATATATTGGTTACATTATAGATAATGGTTGGGTAAAGCTGGTCGCCTCTAAAGTCCAGGCTTTGGTGGAGACTGTGATCCTGAAAACCTAGTCTCAGGTGAGATCACTACTGGAGTTAGCGGGCTATTATCACCGCTTTATCCCCGAGTACTCCACTATAGTTAACCCCCTGGTAGATCTCACCAAGAAGACTGTTCCAAAAATAGTTAAGTGGACAGGGGATGTCAGGGGGCCTTTGATATAATTAAGAGGAAACTATGCCAGGCTCCAGCTCTCATTTCACCAGATATCAGTAAAGAGTTCATTCTCCAGACTGATGCCGCCCATATTGTTCTTCGCTATTACTTATTGGGGTGTTCCTTCCTTGTCATGGACCATGCCCCTTTAAGGTGGTTACATATGATGAGAGACACGAATGCCCAGATAACTCGGTGGTATCTGGCGCTGCAATCCTTCTACTACCAAGTGAAGCATCGTGTGGGTAAGGAGCACCAAAATGCAGATTTTTTCTCACATGAGTGGGGGCCATTAAGAGACATAGGGTTGGCTGAGTGTTCCTTCGGCATCACTCTGAGGGGCATTGTGGCAGGATGGCTTGCAGTGGTGAGGTGTGGTGACGTCACGGACCAGGAAGTAACTGAACCAAAACAGTGGATGGGTGGGTGAAACTGAACGCAACGGCGTTCAGCTGAATTTATTAAATCAATAAACCAAAAGATTTAAACAAACAAAACACAAAACAAAAAGGCGCGTTGGCCAAACAAATAAACACAAACAAGTATATTTACATATAGCAATTGTTCTTAACTGTTTTCTCTCTCCTCGCTCTCTCTGCTCCCAGTACTCTCCTCTGTACACTCCACCAGATTTTTTGGAATTGTGAAATCTGGTCTTGACATTGTATCACTCACCCACACCACACCTCCTGAGAATTGTTACACAAATATATCTGCAGTTTGTTGTATAAAATATCAAGTTTGTGCAGAGAGCTACCAAAAGCAACTTAGTAGGCTTGTTTCCTACAATCAGTAATCAATGGCAGAAACTGATTTATTGTAGCTGTCTCTATATGCATGCTTTGTTCCTGTATAACATTACTATAACACTACAATTAAAGTAATAAAACACTGAGGTAAAGTCTAAGGCCTTACAGTGGTTGAAGCTAACCACATAATTCCAAATGTGCAGTTTTGAAAGAAAACATGTTTCAGCAAAATGTCTCAAATGTGTAGTTTTGAAAGAAAAACATGTTTCAGCAGACATGTATTTTCATTTTCAAACATGAAATCTGGTACTACACTGGGTTAAAGAAGTCTATGACCCCAGTCACACTATTGTGTTGGCCCAGGGCTACCTCAGGGGCTGCCTCAGGGCCGCTGCATATTTAGGTCTGCAACCCCGTTCACATTTGCGGTTTAAGGCGGCTTTGCGTGTTCACATATGTGACTGAAAATCAGGCCAAAAATTGCTTTTTTTTTTTTTTTTTTTTTTAATGGAACGATAGCCTGCACTCAGAATGGAAACGCTACCGGGATATACAGTAATCCTTGATAAGTTAGTAAGTTACAAGCTTACCAGTGCCATTAATCAATAAAACAATATTCATGTTAGTTCAACTCATAGTTAGTGTTCGTCATCCGGATGGCTGTTGTAAAATAGAGCTGCAGCATTCTCCAGCCAGATTGTCGTGAGACTCTGGCGCTGAGCACAGAAAAGGATCCCAAGTTTGATGTTTGTTTACGTTTCCTTTCATTCCTTTAATGTTTAGCGCTTCCCATGTGTTCTATAATCATCTGTCTACGAGTGTAATCTACAGCCTTGCTGTATGAAGTACAAAGCAGCACATTACCATTGACGTAAAATTCGTCCTTGCCAAACTCGTTGATCTGACCTTTAGGGGTGAGTTATTGTTTTTGGCATCTTTGAACAGCTCTGGATACTGACTGAAGTCTCATTCAACACTGAGCTTGAATATCGGAAGCAGTTTTATTAGACAGGTATGTTTATGTAAATTTAAAGCAAAGTTGCCTGTGTTAATGTACATGTATTGATTTGGTTATTATCAAACAAACAAAAAAAGACATTATAGAAAATCTTCATTTTTCCGTGTTATCATAGAAAATCAAATTGGCATTGCGTTCATACGTATGCAAAGGCCGGCCCTGGTCTCAGATTGCAGGCCCTGGGCCTGAGAAATGTGTGAATGGGGTCTATGTTTCCAAGCCATGCACTTTCTTGGTCAATTCACCTGGAGAGTTCCCACCCCGTAACCAACCAGCTGCTTCCCCTATTGACTGACATTCTTTGCAGTAAGATGCTTTCACCGTGAAGTAAGTGGTTCACTAAGACAAGCAAACTGAGAACTTTCTTCTATCTAGTGTAGTGCTTGATGTCATGTTTGAAAATACGTTTGCTAAAACATGTTTTTCTTTAAAAACTCCACATCTGAAACCTGCAGTGAATAGATGTGCACGACAGGTAAGATGATATTATTTTGTTAGTTAAAGCCACGTTGTGCTCAATATACCACAGCACGGGGTTCCCGTGGCTCATCCAGTTAAAGCATTGCCGCTGGGAGTGCAGGATGATTCATACAGCTTGGACTGTGCCAGTTCGTGTCCGGGCTGTGCAAAGAAGCCAAACTTTACTGGGGAGTCCGAAGGGGATAGGAAACTGGCAGGGATTTCTTCTCCTCTTCTCACAAAAAGCAGGGCTGATCTCTGTCCGCCCACCTCTGCTCTGGATTGCTCGCTGTAAAAGCGATTCTGGCTTTAGGCTTGTGAGATTGGAGGATACTCACACACCCTCAGAATGTCTGTGTTGTGTGGGGACTTGCTGCAGTGAGGAAAAAAAAAAACATAATTGGACATTCCAAATTTGGGGAAAATAAATAAAAATAATAATTGGTAATATATATGGGGTGCCATGTGTAAAAAAAAAAAAAAAAGCGTTAATATTTTAACATATCTTTTTTCCAGATTTAACTTAAATCTTGTATTTTTTCCCAGATTTAACTTAAATCTTGTATTTTTCCCCACAATGTTGTGAAAATAATATTATTTTTTTTTTTAAATGAGGCAATACGAATATTTGGAAGTCTTGGTTATCTCTGCTCCCTGGTAACAACATTATTATTATTATTTATTTCTTAGCAGACGCCCTTATCCAGGGCGACTTACAATTGTTACAAGATATCAATTATTTTTTACATACAATTACCCATTTATACAGTTGGGTTTTTACTGGAGCAATCTAGGTAAAGTACCTTGCTCAAGGGTACAACAGCAGTGTCCCCGACCGGGGATTGAACCCAAACCCTCCGGTTAAGAGTCCAGAGCCCTAACCACTACTCCACACTGCTGCCCATGCAGATATGGATAAACAGTATCACCCAGAATGGTAAGGCTTTATATATGTTCCTGTTACAGTTCC
This sequence comes from Acipenser ruthenus, assembly GCF_902713425.1. NCBI lineage: Eukaryota > Metazoa > Chordata > Actinopteri > Acipenseriformes > Acipenseridae > Acipenser > Acipenser ruthenus. Next base: position 13,264,557 of record NC_081215.1, read on the forward strand.
ATACACTGTAAATGCTCTCCAGGTTTAATTTGCTAATAGAAAAGCCAAGCTCAGCTTTATCACTCTATGTGCTTCTTTAAGTTCCCAACATAATGACTCCCAGTAACACCATTAATTCAATCTGACATGGAAAAGTGTATTAGTTTTTTTCCCTCTAATTTCCGTGTGCCTCTGGCTATTAATTGGTTGGGCTCCTTCAGATGGCAGTTAGGATGTATGGGAGCTTGAGAATCCATTCACAATAATTCCAGCAGGTCCAGATTCATACAGCCTGTGAGAGGAATCTCAGGAGCACAGCTGCAGTTCATAGTACTGCCAACATCCGTGTGTAGCTTATCACTCAAGTGTGTAAAAATAACAGTGCACTGAGGGTCATGTTTGAAAGGTGGTGTGCCCCACATGGTTTCACTTCGGAATCTTATAGTTATATAATTGTTTAATTGGGTTATAATAACGGGTTAGAAGACAGTGAAAATCAGTGTATGAGGGAATCTCTGTACAAGTAGAATGAGCGTCCATATATACTGCTATTGTTAGCTATGCTATGTAAGCAATAAGGCATGAAAGGGCATGGGTTGTGCTGGATATTGTCACTTCTTGGTGCGTTGTTAGCCACAAGATGCAGTCCAGTACCTGCAACCAACCATTGTCGGATAGCACTGCAGTTTTTGAGCATGTTATTAATCTTGTTTAATAGCTTCAAATGTCATTTGAATTGCTGTTTTATATTTCCCTTACTTTTTTATGGTCTTTGCAATCATCCAAAGATTCAGTCTCTGGGTCACGTTTTTAAAGGGGCACGAACCAAAAATAAGGCGGTCTTGTTCACAGTATATCTATGCAAACCATGTATGAAACTTTTCATTCTGTGTTTTTTAACCGTCTCTGCAGTTGTGCTAATGACAAGAGGTTTAATGTTGTGCATATAACTCTGTACCACCACAGTAGCCATAGTGACTGCTAAGTATACCACTGTGCAGTGGTAACACACTCAATTTATCAGCTACTCCCCTGTGAATGGAACATTTACATATGTGTGTGCTGTGGACTGGACAGTTTAGTTTATTAGTTTTCAGCTAAACCAAATAAAATATATTTGATAGAATTATCTACATAAATACATATTTTGTGGCTCCATAGTTACTAAGCAATGAACAAATAAGTCAATGAGGTTGAGAAAGACTAGTCAAAATGTTTGTCACAGAATTGTATGTTTATTTTAGTATTACTGCATATACCACCAATTGATTGTTTAACCCTTTGCGGTCCATTTATTCAGCACGTCTCAGGCGCGTCAGGTCCAATTTATTTTCACACACGCAGTTTATTTTGGACGCGCTGTTTAAAAGTATTTTCTTTCACAGTAAAACAGGTTTAAAAGGCACTGCATATCAACAGGACACTCAGTACTGCATCTCCAGCCCTGCCCCACCCCTCGTTCGCTGTTTTTTTCACATACCTCTTGATAGTAGTGCATACTGATAAATCATCTCCTGATCACTCGTTTTATCACCAAACTCCTCAATAATGCGATCCAAGTCATTATTTTATTACTATAACATCTATAAAAAGCTCTGCAAATGTCTGTGATATTCTTTGAGCGCTGGATATGGAAGCAGCTATCTTGTTTGTTTATGTCCATGTTATCTATGTGATGCCGGGGCTATCTGTATTCATGAGATACGCCCCAATTTATTTTTTTTCCGGCTTCTCTCGGCTCCTATCAATCTCACTCGGCCATTGAATGGTTTTCTCGGCTTTTTCCGGAGAAAAAACGACTAGAGACCTGTTTTTTGCATCTTTTTGATGGACTAGAAAGGGAAAATTGCAATGTCGGACCAGGTCCGACATAGGATCGCAAAGAATTAAGATACAATAAACATGAAGCATATTATAAGTGAATATTGTAGCAATCCTGGTGGTGGCGGGTGGGGGTGCAAATCGGGGATGTGTAAGTGGGTAGTGTAAGTGGCCTGTTTTGCCCCAAAGTCCAAAGACTGCACGCGGACTGGTTTGGTCCCGCACCATATCACCACTGGGGATGCGCCGCCTAGCCGTGAACGTGAAAGTGCTCGCCGGCTTCCGCTGGCCAAAAGGGAGGCTGCGGAGGGCATCATCAGGGAGATGGCTGCTGACGGGGTGATTGAGCCATATGACAGCCCCTGGGCAGCTTCCATAGTGCTCTTGCCGAAAAAGGACAGCAGCCTCTGGTTTTGTGTTGACTACCAGCGACTCAATGCGGTCACGAAGAAAGACGCCTACCCGAACCCCACATCGATTAGGCCCTGGACGAAATCGCGGGCTCCCGCTGGTTCGACTCCCTTGACCTGCGCAGTGGCTACTGGCATGTCGAGCTAGCCCCCCAGGCCAGGCCAAAGAAGGCTTTCACCACAGGGCACGGTGTCTGGCAGGTCACGGTACTGTGAGCGCCTGGACCTGAAGAAAGCGGGTGAGCATGGCTTCCGCCACAGTGAGGGGGGTGTTGACAGAGGTCTGGGGGAGGACCTGGCCCAGCTGCAGAAGGACGACCTGGAGCTTAGGTTCCTGATCCACCAGCTGGAAGCCTGGAGGTCAGCCTGCTTGGGGGGAGATATCGACGCTATCGACGGGGGTCAAGGCGCTCTGCGGAAAGTGAGACGTCTTGGAGTTGAGAGGGGGGGTGCTCCACCGAGCCTGAGTCCACCCGGCCATTTGACAGCAGTGCTGGCATTGATCATCGCTCAGGTTCTCCAGTAACGAGTGCTGCGGGCTGTTCATGTTCATCGACCATTTGGAGTGGCAAAGATGTTGAACCATTGCTACGCCTACAGGATGGCTGTCCAGTCCACAGGGTGTACGCTGGCAGATTTGAGTTCGGGAGGGAGCTGCGTACCCCCGTAGACCTACTCTGGACCGGCTGGACCAGGCCCACCAATTTGCTCGGGAGTGGCTAGCGGGCGGTGGACAGAGGCAGAAGCGAGCCTACGATGTGCAGAGCCAGATGAGCAGGTCTGGGTGCACGGCCCCTGGCGTAAGAAGGAACTGAGCCCTAAACTGACCAACCAGTGGGAGGGGCCGGGCTCTCCAAGGTGATCAGGTCTGGCTGCAGACGCGGGGGCAGAAGGTGGTCCTCCACCGGGACTGGCTTGACCCTTATCAGCCGGAAGTTGAACAAGGGGGGACCACCCCTACACAGGCATCACCTGCAGGATAGGGGCCCACTGCTGTGGTGGTCCACCACGACTCTGTGTTAGCGCCAACCCCCCCCACAGGGCCTCCCTCGTCAGAATGAAAGACCCTGTCAGGTCCCGCAGCTGCTGCAGGACAGTTTCCTGGGTTAGGGTAGTGAGCAGGATGTCTCACTGCTAGGAAGGGGCAATGTAGCGATCCTGGGGGAGGGGGGGTATCGAGGATGTGTAAGTGGGTAGTGTAAGTGGTGTGGTTGTTTGTGCTTGTAGGGGTTGCATGGTGCATTGTTTGTGACCCTGAGCGCTTAACCTGCAACTTCTGTGTCTCCCTTCCTAGTCTAAACACCATTGCCAGAGACGCTGTCCTGTCACAGGCATATTGACTTCTTATCAATCACAAAAAACAAGACTCAGGAACTCAAATGAAATATAAAAGAAGTGTTGTTTGTTTAACTTTAGATTCCTGACTTCTGTGCCCAGGGTGACATCTATGCACTAGATAAGATATCCCGGAATTTATACAAACCCTAAACAGTGATTGCTTGATTTCTCATCAGTGATACGTAATACATGTAAAAGTTTTCAAAGAGCAATAAAAGAATACAATCATTATTGAATAAAACGTAGCGGCATGAGGGAGCTGTTTAAATCATTTTTCTGGGTAGCTTCTTCCTAGTTTCATACTGTACAGTTCTAATTGTATTCCACTCTGGAAATTTGCCAGATACGGTTACTAAGTACCAGGGCCATAGGCAGCTGTAGCGATGGGTACAGTGACAACCTTGTTGCACTGTATCAACACTAATTGATGAATTAGTATGTAGGTAATGTATGGGCATGCAATGAATAAGTCGGTCACAGGGATTCTATTCAGGTTGTAATTACCTTTATTCACCCACCATTAAACCTGGCCAGGAGGATGGCTGGAAAATACATACGAGTAAAACCATTTACATGCACAAAAACATAGAAAACAGGAAGCAGACATGTCTGAACTACAGAACTGAGTTACAAAAGAACAGTGAAACAGGAAGCAGCCATGTCTGAACTACAGAACTGAGTTACAAAAGAACAGTGAAACAGAAAGTAGCCATGTCTGAACTACAGAACTGAGTTACAAAAGAACAGTGAAACAGGAAGCAGCCATGTCTGAACTACAGAACTGAGTTACAAAAGAACAGTGAAACAGGAAGCAGCCATGTCTGAACTACAGAACTGAGTTACAAAAGAACAGTGAAACAGGAAGCAGCCATGCCTGAACTACAGAACTGAGTTACAAAAGAACAGTGAAACAGGAAGCAGACATGTCTGAACTACAGAACTGAGTTACAAAAGAACAGTGAAACAGGAAGCAGCCATGTCTGAACTACAGAACTGAGTTACAAAAGAACAGTGAAACAGGAAGAAGCCATGTCTGAACCACAGAACTGAATTACAAAAAAGAACAGTGAAACAGGAAGCAGCCATGTCTGAACTACAGAACTGAGTTACACAAGAACAGGAAATAGGAGACACTTGGCCAATGCTTAGTCTAACACAGTGGTCCTCAAAATGGTGCCTGCGGGCAAATTCGTGCCTGCGAAGCCAGGCCATCGTGACCGCGGCAGCTGTTCTTAAATTATGGGTCGTGAACACATTTCTGGCAGGTTGTAACGTGGGAAAATAAATAAAGCTTTAAACATGTCTGTCCAATCATAAGGAACAGCTGTCCAATCATAAGCAAGCAGAGGCCGTTCATGGTATTCTGCATGAAAATTGCAGGTAAGTGAGTAGCCAATGGGAAAGTGAAAGATCTGACAGCTGTCCAATCATTCGTGAGCAGAGGCGGAGTGTTAATATGCCGGGTAAGAACTGAATTTCGCCGACTATTATTGAGAAAAATAATACATTTCAGTATTTAGAATTTAATTTTCTCTCTCTATATTTTTTAATTTCACCAGACAAGGGAAACACCGTTGTAGATTTAGTTACAAATCCACTTTCTGAATAATTATACTGGAGATGAGCGATCTTTAAAACAGAGTAGTGTTGACAAATTTGCCAAATTGAAACAAAGCGAGACACTATCTATCCTTTTTTATTTTAGTTTATTCATGGTTATCTGTGTAAACATGCTATTTAAAAATATTTGCATTGTGTATTTTATATAAATTATTTAAAGAATAAGTATAGCACACACAATTACTGCCTGAGACTTGGCCTTATCAGAGTGAGCCAAGAATAACTCCCACTAAAACTCTTAATATATATAAAAAACAAAAACAAAAGGTCAGAACTGCTTTTGGAATGGGATTTTGTCAAGTGCCAGATACTGTATTACAGTGCTTTGTTTTTCAATCGTTTTCATTGATTTTCTTAGCACTTACTGTATATTAAGATTCGGTACTACACAGTTCAGTGACTATTGCATAGGTTCTTATCTTAAACACTGCCTTCCCACGACATATACTCTCTGTGATTTGAATTTGTATGTTTTTAATATATATATATATATATATATATATATATATATATATATATATATATATACATATACTGTATATGTCACGATTGAAAAACAAAGCACTGTAATACAGTATCTGGAACTTGACAAAATCCCATTCCAAAAGCAGTGCTGACCTTTTCTTTTGTTTTTGTTTTTTTGTACCGTGCGTGTTAACCTGAGACGGAACAACAAGAAGAAAGCACGCACACAAACACAAACAGTAATTATATTAACCCCTTGCTTTCTTGTTTTGTCTTTTCTTTAACATGGTTAAACTGGGCAGTTACTTGAAGAAGTGACAGAAAAGGGAAACTGAATTCCCAAATGCAAATATTTTCTTTTCTTTTTATCTTCAGCTGAATCCATTCTGTCCTGCTAAGAGCTAAATTGACTGTTTGAGGCTCATAATAAATGTGCATTGATCCGTCTCTGCCATTCAGTAGGTAGCAGTATGTGTAAATGATACATGTCAGAGGTCCATTGGTTAATAGAGAATATCGTATCTTACAGGATCGGATTTGACAGGTTCTACTGTATTTTAATTTTAAAACATGATATCTGGAACTACATTAGAGACAAGTATACATTTCCATGCTTATTCTCAGGAAATCTGTTACCCAATACCTGGGTGTGACAGGTTGGCTGAGCGTGTGGTGTAAATGATCGTCAGACCAGACCAGGTTTGTTGGTATAAGCTCCCGGCTTTAATTCGTCACACAAAAAACCCAACAATAATAATACCGGGATACACAGCAATGTGTAACCCGATCAAACAATAATAATAATAATAATAATAATAATAATAATAATAATAATAATAATGATAATAATAATAGCGCCGGGATACACAACAATGTGTAACCCGACCAAACAAAGGGAAAAAGGGTTGCAGTCCCAAATGAAACGAAAAACCAAAACAAGTAAACTCAGCAAAAACACAGTCTGTCCTTCCTCAATCCAAACGAGGTGAACCACAGTAAACAGTCCGGCACTTCCGGGTCCGCGCTCCTCCGACGTATTCCCGGAGCGTCCCGTCAGTGCTCTATGGACAGACAAAAGGTGCAGGGATTAGCAGGTATATCCACACACACTAAAAGAACTCTTCGTATTCCGTTTCCTCTCTCTATTTCCCTGCTCGTATCTCTTGCAGTCAAATGCTCTCTCTCTCACACACAGTACCTTGCCAGAAGGAACAGAACCCTGGGCCACGCCCCCTTATGTACGCTCCATCCCGTCCCCATTGGTCAGCGAGGGCAACCGCCGTCAGTCAATACCTGATTGCCACAGCGCTTCCCGTCGGGGTCAATGACGTGTATCGTGGTTCCGCCCCCTTTCCAGGTGGCCGACTTCCACCTTTCCTGGGGATGTCTGCTCCTCCTCCCTAGCGCCCTCACCGGTCGGGAGGGAGATCTAAAACAAGAGTTCATTCTCTCTTTGTCACATATCCCACCGCTGAGAGTGGAGCCGAAGGAACACTCGGCCAAATCTACCATTCCCATTACTCCCCCCTCCCGGGAAAAATAATCCGCAATTTGGTGATCTTTCCTTGCACGATGTACCATATGATACATATATAAGGCTGCAATGCCAAATACCACCGAGTTATTCGGGCATTGCTATCCTTTATAGTGCTTAACCATCTGAGTGGGACATGGTCCGTGACCAGATCAAATGAATGTCCCAGCAAGTAATATCTGAGGGAGTGGGTGGCCCATTTAATGGCCAGGCACTCTTTCTCCACCACCGAGTAATTGCGTTCCCGAGGAAGCATTTTCTTACTAATGTAAAGAATGGGGTGCTCCACCCCGTTAACTCGCTGAGACAAGACCGCCCCCAAACCAACCTCTGAAGCGTCGGTATGGAGGAAGAATCTCTTGCTAAAATCTGGTGATATTAACGCAGGAGCCTGGCACAGTTTTTGCTTAATGGTCTCAAACGCTCCCTGACACTCCTCTGACCACTTAACTAAATTTGGTGCACACTTCTTAGTGAGGTCTACCAGGGGATTGACCACGGTGGCATACTCGGGGATAAAGCGGCGGTAATAACCAGCCAATCCCAATAGCGACCTCATCCGGGACTTGGTTTTGGGGACAGCCGCGTCCACCGGAGCCTGTACTTTTATGGCCACGGGTTTCACCCGTCCATTTCTGATGATAAATCCTAAGTACTGGGTTTCCAATTTCGCAAACGCACATTTCCTCAGGTTGGCTGTCAGCCGGGCAGCCCTTAGAGACTGGAGGACGGCTGTAAGTCGAATTACATGCTCTCTCCAGGTGGAGCTATATATAACCACATCGTCAATGTACACTGCTGCATACTCACGATGGGGATGTAACACCTCGTCCATCAATCTCTGAAAGGCGGCGGGCACACCATGTAGCCCAAATGGCATGGTTTTAAAATGGAACAGACCATCCAGAGTTGAAAATGCAGTTTTTTCACATGAATTGCGGGTCAAAGGGATCTGCCAATATCCCTTCGTCAGGTCCAGATTTGAGATAAACCCGGCCGTCCCCAGTCGGTCGAGAAGTTCGTTGATCCGAGGCATGGGGTAGGCATCGAACTTGGCGATAGCATTGATCTTTCGAAAATCGACACAGAAGCGATTAGTGCCATCCTTCTGGGCAGCAGTGTGGAGTAGTGGTTAGGGCTTTGGACTCTTGATCGGAGGGTCGTGGGTTCAATCCCTGGTAGGGGACACTGCTGCTGTACCCTTGAGCAAGGTACTTTACCTAGATTGCTCCAGTAAAAATCCAACTGTATAAATGGGTAATTGTATGTAAAAAATAATTGATATCTTGTGACAATTGTAAGTCGCCCTGGATAAGGGCGTCTGCTAAGAAATAAATAATAATAATAATAATAATAATAATAATATAACAACAGGACTGCAACACTCGCTTCTGGAATGCTCAGTGACCCCAAGTTCAAGCATCGCCCTCACCTTGTTCTGGACACCACTCCGCCGGCTTTCTGGGATCCGGTAGGGCCTCTCCCGAACAGTGACCCCTGGTGGAATAATAACAGCATATTTGGTAAGGTTAGTCCTGCCGGGCACGGCGATCGGGCTGTTTAATTTCATAATTCACTGGTCCTACTGCCCGTATCACCTCATATGGCCCCTGCCATTTAGCACACGGTTTTGACTCCAATGACGGAAGAAGCAGCATTACCTTATCTCCTGGCCGAAAAGTTTGAATTCGTGCATTAGTATTGTAATGCTGCTGTTGCCGATGTTGAGCCGATCTAAGATTGTCTTGAGCCAGCCGACCAATTAAATCAAGGCGATCTCGCAGTAGGAGCACATGCTGCACTACATTTTTAGAGGAGCTTTTGTGTTCTTCCCACCCTTCTCTCAACAGATCGAGGATGCCCCGAGACTGCCGGCCATATAACAGCTCAAAGGGGGAAAATCCCGTTGAGTTCTGAGGCACCTCTCTCACTGCGAAGAGTAGGTAAGGAAGAAGAGTAGCCCAATGTTTTTGCTTCTGACTCACAAACCTTCTCAACATTTGCTTCAATGAGGCTTTGGACAGCCGAAGGGAGGTCGAGGAACGGAGGAGGGAGGAGCGATACACGGCCCTCATTGAGAGGGTCGGGATGGGGATGACGTCAGCAGCAACAACGGGCCCCGTGATGGTTGCCCTGAAGGCCCGGGCCCAGATAATGACGGCGGAGGATGACCCTGAAGCCTACCTCGTGGCATTCGAGCGGCTGGCCACCACCGCAGCCTGGCCCCTGGAGTACTAGGCGAGCCAACTTGGCCCTTGCTTGATTGGGGAGGCGCAAGCCGCGTATTGGGCTATGACCGATGAAGACGCGGCCCAGTACGACCTGGTGGAGCAGGCTATCCTCCGCCGTCTGAACATCATGAGGGAGACCCACCGGGTCAGATTCAGGGAGTTCCGGCGGCCATCGAGCACATGACCCAAGGTGGTGGCTCAGCGGCTATGCGACCACAAGGCGCAATGGCTAAACCCCAGCCAGAAAACTGGGGTCCAGATGGGGGAAGCCATAGTAATGGAACAGTTCTGCCATGTGGTCGGGGTCAAAACGCAGGCCTGGATACGCCGGCACAACCCCACCACCCTGGACCAGGACGTAGCATTGGCCGAAAACTTTGAGGACTCCCTCATGTCCGTCCAGACCACCTTGCTGAACTGCCCCTCCCCCTCCGTTACTAAGGGACCACCACCAAACCCCCCCGGACCAAGACCTGCCAGACCACCGGCCCCGTCGGGCCATGCAAGCTCCTTACCATGGAGGCAGAGGTTTGCTCCCAGCTGGGGTAGAATGGTTTCCCCTGCCCCGCTGTCATACCAGCAGCAGGACAAATATGTACTGCCCTTGCCCTCTGCCCCACCAGTCTGTTTTAGGTGCCAGCAGCCAGGACACATCACCAGGTACTGCCCGGTAGCCATGGAGTACGACGTGGCTGCGTGTCATCTGGCATCGGAGACGGGTAAGGAATGGGGAAATGGTCGGGAGGGCCCGTGTGTTGTTGATGTTGTGCTGGGGAAGGTGAAAACCCACGCGTTAGTGGACACCGGGTGTGAGCAGACTTTGATTCGGACAGCTCTCCTTGGCGGTATGTCGTGGCAGCCACGAGGTCAGGTGGCGATCTCCTGTATCCATGGAGATACGGCGACATACCCCACCTTAAAAGTATATCTGTCGTTAGGACCGATAAAGCGCCACCTAGTAGTGGGGGTGGCCGAAAAGTTACCACACCCAATCATTCTGGGTCGAGACTGGCCGCGATATAAGGATTTAGTAAAAATATCGGCAGCCTCGACCACACATGTAGGCACGGCAGACCCCTGGGAAAAGGAAGTAATTGGCACCATGTTCCCTTTCCATGCAGAACTGTTTTCTCCACTTTTTCATCCTAGGAAAACGCACAAGGAGAGACGGAAGGAAAAGTGGGAAGGCGCATCGATCCGACACGGTTGGGGTCTGGCGGGGGAAGGGTTTGATGGTCCCAAACGCCAATCGAAGGGGGTGGGCACCCAGTGTGACCGGGTGGGCAAGGTTACTGGACCCTTGAGGGTAGAGACTGCTCCAGCCCCTGTCAATATCCCGGATGTTAATAACAATAAAACTTTCTACCAGACCATCCGTTTGGGGATGATAAACGGACGTCCTGATAGGACGTATTTTTAGAATCTTATACACCTGCTGTAGCGTTTTGGACAAAAAGTTTGTTCCGTGATCAGTTAATATTTCTTTAGGGATCCCTACTCTAGCCATAATCTGACTCAATTCTTTCGCAGTTGCAGTGGCACTAGTGGACCGCAAAGGAACTGCTTCCGGGTATTGCGTCGCATAATCCACCATCACTAATATGTGCGTGTACCCGGAATCAGAAGGCAACTATGTCCATTGCAACGCGTTCGAAGGCAGTGGAGACAATAGGCAGTGGGACCAAAGGGGCGGGGCGCACTCGACCCGGTGCTACTCTCTGGCATTCCGGGCAGGTAGCTACATATTTCGCCACCTTGGTGTAGAGTCCGGCATAATAAAATCGAGCCAAGTAGACTCAGCAAAATCACAGTCTGTCCTTCCTCAATCCAAACGAGGTGAACCACAGTAAACAGTCCGGCACTTCCGGGTCCGCGCTCCTCCGACGTATTCCCGGAGCGTCCCGTCAGTGCTCTATGGACAGACAAAAGGTGCAGGGGTTAGCAGGTATATCCACACACACACTAAAAGAACTCCTCGAATTCCGTTTCCTCTCTCTATTTCCCTGCTCGTATCTCTTGCAGTCAAATGCTCTCTCTCTCTCTCTCACACACAGTACCTTGCCAGAAGGAACAGAACCCTGGGCCACGCCCCCTTTTGTATGCTCCATCCCGTCCCCATTGGTCTGCGAGGGCAACCGCCGTCAGTCAATACCTGATTGCCACAGCGCTTCCCGTCGGGGTCGATGACATTGCGTACCGTGGTTCCGCCCCCTTTCCAGGTGGCCGACTTCCACCTTTCCTGGGGATGTCTGCTCCTCCTCCCTAGCGCCCTCACCGGTCGGGAGGGAGATCTAAAACAAGAGTTAATTCTCTCTTTGTCACACTGGGTCATTTCATCTCAGCAGTTCTGAATCAAAGCATTTTACTGACTAAAAGCATGACAGTCAATAGGGGATGCAGCTGATTGGTTAATATATAATAAAAGTCATTGAAGGGGTGGGGACAATTTCTATGGCAAGCCAAATTATCATTTAGAGATATCTCAAATTGTATTTTAAGATCTCTTGAACAATTTAGAGATAGCTGTAAATCATTTGCAGATATCTTTAAATGAATATGGGATAGCTGTAAATAAACCCTTTTGAAGATATCTTAATTTCTTTTTGAGATATCTGAAAACGCATGTTAGATATCTCATTTAAAGCTCCATTTAAAGATATCTGGAAGTCATTCTGAGAACTCTTTAAATGTATTTTAGATATCTTAAAATTATTTAGAAATATCTTTAAATATTTCGAGATATCTATACATTCATTTGAGGTATCTAAATGAAACATTTGGCTTGCCATACAATTTCACCCTCTGGCTCAAATAACCAAGAAAGTGCAATCATAACTTAAAAGCGCAATACATACTGCAAGCTCGGAAACAGATTTAATGGAATTACTTCAATCAGCTTCAATCACTTTACTTCATTTGTCAACGTTTAAAAATGTTGTGCTCATAACCAATCAAAACTTTAGCTTTATGTACTTTTAACATCATAAGACAGTGTGTTTTAAAAAGAGCATTATACTTGATAGAAAATGACTCAAATCTGCCTCTTGTGACAATGGTTTCTCATTTTAATCAAATAGGATTCAATAAGTCAGCTTTGACTGAACTAGTGTACAGCCTGTGTGTGATAAAGTACCAGTAAACCCTTCTGTGTTGCATCACCACTTTGTGAAAGTTAATTTGAGTGGCCCAGCTTTTAGTAAAATGCAGAAAAACACAGTGCTTACATAAAATGCTGTTTGATAGCATAATTTTCTTAATTTATTTTTACCGAACTAACAGCACACAACAGAAAATATGCTCACATTTGTAAAAGCCTTGGCTCTTGGGATTCAAGTGTAATTTTCTTTGTTTTTACTGCCTCCTTAGCTTTTTCTGTTGTCATCCTGTTCTGTTGTCAGTAACCTATTCAAGGACTGCGTGTTATACAAGGGTTAAGTGTTATACAAGGGGAAAGTGTTTACAAGGGGTGAGTGGTATACAATGGGTGAATGTTATACAAGGGGTGAGTGGTATACAAGGGATGAGTGTTATACAAGGGGCGATTGCTATACAAGGGGCGAGTGCTATACAAGGGGCGAGTGCTATTCAAGGGTTGAGTGTTATACAAGGGTTGAGTGGTATACAAGGTGTGAGTGTTATACAAGGTGTGAGTGGTATACAAAGGGTGAGTGTTATACAAGGGGTGAGTGGTATACAATGGGTGAATGTTATACAAGGGGCAATTGCTATACAAGGGGCGAGTGCTATACAAGGGTTGAGTGTTATACAAGGGTTGAGTGGTATACAAGTGGTGAGTGTTATACAAGGTGTGAGTGGTATACAAGGGGTAAGAGTTATACAAGGGGTGAGTGTTATACAAGGGGTGAGTGGTATTCAATGGGTGAGTGTTATTCAAGGGGTGAGTGTTATACAACGGGTGAGTGGTGTACAAGGGGTGAGTGTTATACAAGGACTGCGTGTTATACAAGGGGTGAGTGGTGTACAAGGGGTGAGCATGGATGTCAAGTCTCAAGGTTTACCCGTGAAACTCACAGTTTTTCACAATTTTGAGAGTCTCACTGCCGTGCAATGGATTCTTACGTTTGTGCATAAGCTTGTTATTGTTTGCGAGGTTGAAAACCCTTTCTGCATGACACCGCGGTAAATCCAATACAACTTACACACACTGAATACATCACTGGAAAGCCCTGAGTCTCTACTTTTAAACAAGCCAGGTAGGTAGCTTTTACGATGCCTGAGTAATATACGCGTAACCACCGGGGCACCGGTGCCCCGAAATCAACGGGCTGAGTGTAAAGAGTTAAATAAATATTTGCATAAGTACAATAAAACGGGTCATTTTTGAAAAAATATATTATCTGGCCAAATAGTCGTAACCCCAATTTATAACATTGTTCCTATGGGAAAATGTGCTTCGACTTACAACACTTCGACCTACAACTTTCAGGAACTGTTCATAATCAGCTAGGTCCACGGATCTTTAAAGGAAGCACCTTCCTTTTCTATTTCTGAGGAACATCTGATAGCCCTGTTACTGAACATTGTAGTTCCATTTCCAGTCATCACTCATGTAATCTCTATACTGCACTGGGGACTGCGCTATCCCTATGGCCAGCAGCTGGCATAGCAACATTCAACACATTTTCATGACAACCATGAGACCCTGACAATAAAAGCACACCACAGGCTCTTATTAATGTTTTCTGCTTTCAGGCTGTATAAGAGTTTTTAATCCCTATCCTTCCTATACAGAAGCTATCTTAAGGTGATTATAGCAACAAAAAAAAAAAGATGTCACATGTGCAGTTTTTAAAGAAACATTGTAGCAAACTGTTAGTCTGCTCCTGTTTTAATTCCCTGCTCATTTAACCGGAGCAGTATCTTCTGGGTTAAAGCATGTTACTGGCTTGCAGACAGAGATGTAGTAAACCTCAAGTAGTTCCAGATATCATGTTTTAAAATGATAATACATATTTGCTAAAACATGTGTATCTTTAAAAATTGCACATTTGAGACCAACAGTATATAATGGAGACTGTGTGGTCCGGTGGTTTTAGAAAAGGACTTGTAATTAAGAGGTCCCTGCTTCAAATCCCGGCTCACTCACTGACTCACTGTGTGACCTTGAGCAAGTCACATAACCTCCTTGTGTTCCGTCTTTCAGGTGAGACATTGTTGTAAGTCACTCTGCAGGTGGTGCATAGTTCACACACCCTAGTGTGCATAGCAGAGATAATTAATTATTTTGTTAGCTACAATTACTTTAAAGGACAAGAAACCAGACAATTCCCTTTGCACCGGAGTAGTACGTAACTGAATGATAATTAAATGGAGTAAAATGACAGGACAGCAACATTGAGTGGGTATCTTGTATTCCTTCCTGGATGAAGAATGTGATTTCTGTTTTTTGTCCTTCGGCAGGCTGTTTAGGATCTTTTTGAGGACGACATGGCGCCACAAACACAAGACATTCATTGCCAGCAGTTGTGAAAGTGACAGCAGCAGCACTCGCCTTCCACAGTGTGCCAACAACACATTTCAAAACACAGATGAGAGCTCCTGCTGGCAATAGCCAAGCTGCATAATGCAAATGTGTTAACCAGGTCACCTCTGCTTTGTTAGAGAGGATTAAAAACTACATTTGTTTCCCAGAAAAAGCAATTCAATTAGGAATTTTAGGTCACCATGCATATTAACTGGGCATAACAGGAATTAAGAAGCCATTATCCATAATTATGTCTCTTTCCCAGTAATAACTGTTAATATTGATTAGGTTAAGGGAAGAAGCCAGATATTCAAATTAAATAACTCGGTAATTATTGCTCAGTTAACATAAAGCATTGCAGGTTTTATTGTGCTCCAGCAGAACCCTAACAGCAGTTTTTAAACTCACATCGCAATGCATTTAGGAATTTGGAGTCCTGGACCTCTTAAAGAAAAGGTACGTAAGGTAGTGGACTAAAAAATATGAATTGTCACAAACTCTACCAATTGAAAACATGACTGCAAAATGATTCTCTAATAGAAATGACAGGGTCTTCACTGACTTTCATATATATATATATATATATATATATATATATATATATATATATATATATATATATATTAGCGTGCACAGGGGAAGGGTGGTAGGTGATGCAATCTAAACATGAAGACATAAGCCCGATATAAGCTCCTGCTAGGGAGCCCTGCTCTTTTGTACAGCGGTATCTGCGCTATGCTTCAAAGCTGGAGGTCCTGGGTTTGCGTCTGCCTGTCAGAAGCCCCTGCTTGCGGGAACCAAGGTTTGCCACTCTCATTGCATGAGAGTAGGTGTTAAAACTTCATGCTGATATTGGACTCAGCTCTCGCCAAGATAAGCATAAACTAAGACATAGCTTATTTTACTGTAAACGAATGTGATCCATCTGCGTTTCCATACATCTGATGATGTAGACATCCTTCTGCCTGATGTTGATGGCTGAAGTGTAATGCTGGCTCCAGGGATCAGCCTATTTTGCCTCCCTGGCGTATCAACATACACAATGGCTGCAATGCTGGCTCCAGGGATCAACCACAGTGTAGCCTCCCTAGCGCATCAGTATGACAACCGTCTGGACTTCTACCGTAGGGTACTTCTCTGGGGTCTTCAAGTGGGCACCTTCTGTCCTTGGTGTTTCGTTGACCAGCCCACGACACCTTAAGAGAGCACGACAGTGATTCCGGTGTCCCAGCATCACCTCCCTCCGTCCCTCACTCAGCTAAGCCCAGCTTACTTACCTTCCTTTACATTGACGTTGCTTTCTTTCTACTGTGCTTGAGGTCCCCAACCAGAATCTTTTCGTCTCAACCAGAGCCAGTTGCTGCTTCTCTCTGCTGCTTCAGAGAAGTTCTTTACTATGCGTCACAACTCTTGACCACTGAATCCGATGTCTCTGAGCAACCAGGTTGTGGAGTGTGCCAAAAATCCTCAACAACCCACCTCCACTGGGTAAACCTGGACTCTTCATCCTTGCTGTTGCGCTTCAGCAGCTAGTTAAGCGTACCGAAGTTTCTTCCTTTCATGTACCTCAACCACAGCATCCTCCCATGGCACTGTTAACTCTACCAGATGAACAAGGCGTGCTGATCCAGACCACAAGACAATATCAGGTTGAAGGTTAGTGGTGGCATTTTACCATTGAGCCGGGGCTACTTTGTGCTATGTAGGAGGAGCTGAACTGACACCAAGGCCACCTCTTCCATGCTGTACTTGCCCAATGATATCACTGATACAAAGGCCAGTCTTTGCATCTTCCACAGCTTTCTTTGCCGCCCACTTTCTTCCAGTTTTCAACACAGGTGCTGCCTCCCTCACACATTCGCTATGTGACTCTACCAATGTAATTTCCAATCGAAGTTTGGTGCATTTAAACTCCTCGGTTAGAGCTGAGACTGGCAGCTGCAGTATCCCTTTACCATACAGTCCCATTCTGCTGAGGCAGCGTGAAACGTCTCACCATTTCCTGACGTATGAACTGATTAATGCTTCCAGCTTCTTTACTGTTGTCAAGGAAACCTCATACACAGTGAGTGGCCACAGAAGTCTTGGCAGTAAACCAAACTGAAAGCACCAGAGTTTAAGTTTGCTATGCTCTTCAACCCTTGCACTGCTTGTTGTCTCACTTCTCCCACATGAACTGTGTCCTTTAGGTCGACATCATACTATCGCCCAAGACTTTTCACAGGCTTCTCAGACACTGTTGGTATTGCCTCACCGTTAATGTAGAGCTTCTTATCGACTACTTTATCTTTAATTATAGAGATGCTCCTTGACTTAGTGGGCTTGAATTGCATTCGTGTCCATTCAATGTTATTGATTAGTCTGCCCAATAACCGATAAGTGCAGGATACTGTTGTAGTCATGGTTGTCATGTCATCCATGTATGCTCTAATTGGTGGCAGTCGCATTCCAGAAGCCAAGTGTTCTCCTCCCACTACCCATTTTTACACCCTAATAATTATTTCCATTACCATGGTAAAAGCCAGTGGAGAAATGGTGCATCCTGCCATTATTCCAATTTCTAGACATTGTCATGTAGTGCTGAATTCTGAAGTTGAAAAACAAAATTGCAAATCTCCAAAGTAGGCTTTCACTAAGTTTGTTATTGTCCTGTGTACAGTGAAAAAATCAAATGCTGCCCAAAGTAGGTCATGTGGTACTGAACCGTATGCATATAATTACCATCAATTTCCTTGGTTGTCTTTTTTTAAAATGTTGCTGTTTGATATATTTAATAGAAAATCCATACAAATACATATCCATTTATCATGTACTTTTAAACAAATTAGTATAATGGGCCAGTGCAATAGCCCTCTCCAGGGTGTGCAGCCATTGTGTAATATACCACTTTTCTGGTGTGTAAAAGGCAGTATATTAACCATTATAAGTCACATCCCCATTGGAACCTATTAGCAGAAATGAATCATTTTGAGTGTAGATCTCACACTCAGAATGTCAATGACAAAACATTCTAAATGTTGAAACCATAACAGGTCTTATATAAACAGGTTATATACTTTAATATCAGCTCTTGGCTTGTTTTTTATTTAGATGTAATGACTTATAATATGTTTCTAAGTGTTCGGTGGCTACCTCTAATCAAGTTGAGTGAATTTTCTTTTGCAGTCTTTGTATGACCAACCCCCTGACACAGCAAAGAGTGCTTGTGAAACTTTAGTGGTAGCCACCAAACACTTATTAACATACAATGACTACACACCCTGCTGTGTATTATTGCTTTAAAAAAGTATTTATTTCTGAAGCCAGTGAGTATTTGCAGTGCGGTTTCCAATGGGAATGTGTTACTCTCCTAACAAGGGACACTGAGCATCTGTGTGCTAGTCTGCCATCATGGAGGAACCCAGCAATCCACACTGTGACACAAACCATTGACATGCAATCCAATATATGTAACGGTATCTGTTCAATGGGTTTTCAAGTCTGAAGAGAAAGCGCTTTCCCTGAAAAAACAATGTGAGCTGCTATCACTCCTTTCAAAAGGATTCCATCCATTGACATTTTGACATTTGCTTATAAAAATTCCATATCTGTTTTGAAATGCTACTTAACTGCCAGCTGCCAAGATCCATGAGTTAAAGAAGGTTTGTGACAAATTTTAAATGAATGAGTCATGACATGAGCTGGGAAAGTTGGCATGCGCCCCTTTGCTCTGGCAGCTCACCCAGGCTGGTATGAAATTGCTTCCTATAACAAGGAAAGACTTCATCCTTCCGAAGGTGGGAAAGCAATGTGTACAATCAGTGGCTCCTATGAGATTTGGCATTAGCTGTGTCATAAAACACCCTTTTTAAAGCTGTCACTTTGGCAGTCACAGCCACACTTCTCTATTTCTGCGACATGGAAACTTCTTTCAAAACATCACATGGGTCACATGCTGTTTGTTTATTTACCCTTTCGCTTGTGGGGAATTCATTGTACCGATTTGTTATACAGTAGTTTTTGTTCATGGAGAAAATACCAATGCTTGTTCTTTTCTATTCCTCTCCACTATATTGTCAGAAAATGCAGTATGAATAAGTCTGTCATCCCTGCTGTATAAACCTGGCCTCCTGCTGTGTGTATTGTTCTGGATTAATTTGTTAAATCAGAATGATTTGCAGATCAGGTGACTGTGAGGACAGGTATTTATTAAATCACTAATAATACATCCTTTTAATTATAGGCTTGTTTAAAAACATATTTTTAAGGTTAAACACCTTCCATCAAAAAGACATAATATATATATATATATATATATATATATATATATATATATATATATATATATATATATATATATATATGGGCTTTATAAAGTGCCAAACTAAAGGCAAATGTTAAAGCTTGAACTGGTGGGTACCCAGTGTAGTAAATGCACCACTGGTTAAAACCAGCTGATCTGATTGAGATCAGTCGATTAAATGGGATGTTATCAAGCAAAAATCAGCCCATATGAATGGTCCAGAAGGTACCTACTAGCTTACTAAATCCTAAATATACCCCCTACACCTAAACCTAATGTCTACAACTAACCTAATATCTACCCTAAACCTAATCTCAGCCCCTAAACATAATTAATTAAAAATTAAAGTAATTTTTACTATTATTTCAACATCGCTTTTTAGCGCCCTCTAGCAGCTGCTACATCCGACGTCCATTAAAGCGCTTGATCCAGACCTACTCTACCTGTTGGGAGGCATCCCATTCAATCGACTGATCTCAATCAGATCCGGTGTTAAAACATAGAAAGCAGAGTACTTTTAAAGGGGTAAACTTTGAGTTGGAGCCAAGTACTCAGTGGGGGACCCAGGGATTGGTGATGAGACCCCTGCTCTCACAAATACGTTAGATAGGGAGATAATGAGCTGGCTTGTACATTTTGTAAATGAGACAGAGCTGGGGGAAGTATTCTGACATGTATGCAGCAGCCCAGGAAATCAAAAAGGATTTGGACCACATACAGATGTGGGATGACACATGAAGGGCTACAGGTCCACCACAAGAAAAACCTTGGAGTTTAGCAACCAGGCAGCATGGGGAGACAATTAAAAATGCAAATGGAATGCTTGGTTATGTAGTAAAAAAAGTGTGTTGAGTGCAAACTAAGCAAGGTTATGATGAGGCTGTATAAAGCACTGGTGAGACCACAAACAGCTGCCAAATGTATAAGGAAGCTCAACGTTTAATAGTTAAAAGAAACAGTAAAATGAGTAGTTTTGCTCGCTTGCTTTCAAGACCCATGCATGCATTCCCTCTGCCAAAACTGAGCACGTTTGGGATGAACTTGAAAGACGCATCATCACGATTCTCAGCCTACCGATTTTCAACAATTGTGTGAAAGATTTTGTGAAATGACTGAATGAATTGCCATCCCTTAAGACATCTTCCAGCTCTTGTGGAGTCGATGCCACATCATGTCAAAGCTGTGACAGTGTGCAACTGTGGCCAAACATTTTGCATCACCCTATAGAATTAACCTGCTGAATAATGTTATGTTTACATATTGATTCACAAACCGCTTTGTAGTTTTCCATATATTAACAAAAAACATTGAAAAATGTGACATTTTGAAATCTAACATGAAATACTGTACTACTATTATGGCTTTCGGTAGACTTTTGCGATATCATTTTGTTAGTTTCTTTGATTACATGATGTAAATAAAATATCTAAATTACGTTCATATAGATTTTTCTTTTTCATTTTGACTCAATCCTAAAATTCTAGGTGATGCTCAACTTTTGGCCATAGCTGTATATGGGGCAATGGTAGCACAGGTGCTGCTACCATGTTATTAACTAATGCACAGATAATCCTGGTCTGCCATTGGCTCTGCTGGGGTTTCTTCAGGGTGACACAGTGACAGTGGAATTATAATATTGTTCCAGTGGTATTTTTCACTCTTACTGTATCTATGTTTACATGTACGTCTGCCAATGTGCAGGTTATTGTTTGAGCATGCTTTTGTCTTCTGGTATGAATGCCTGGAAATAATATTTTCACCCATTTCAATGTGTTAATCTCTGACTCTGTTGATCAGTAGTATTTCCCACCTCTCAGGGGTTGTGTGTGTGGGTGTGCATGTGACTGTGTGGTTCTGTGTGTATGTATCTGTATGCCTTTGTATCAGTGAGTATGTGTGGGAGTGTTTAAAAGCCTGTGCATCTTTTAATCAGATTTATTGTGGGGCTAATTTCAGCATATCCCTGAGCTGCTAAGTGAAGTGCTGCAATTATTCAAAATACATGCTAACCCAATAATTTCATATTGGTATCTAAAATTGCTTGAATCAATTAATAACAACATTTAATCAAGGAAGAGAATAAGTGTCTGCTAGCTATCCAGGCAGGGGGAGAACATCAGCTAATGCATAACCTGAGTGCAATTGAAAAGTTCAGGGCGAGCTTAACCCTTTCCTTCCTCTAGTACATTTTTATTGCACCAGATTCTGCCAGTTAGACAATACAGAACGAGCGAGTGCTCCAGTTCATCGCTCCACATTTTCAGTTTCTTTTAATTTGGTGTGCATGTTTATAGATGCAGCTACTGGTTACTAAGCATGATAACAACACAGATTCATTTAACTATTTGCTCTTGCCTGTATTCTTATCCTTTAGCCCACCTAGAAAGAGGATTGTGTGTTGACTGATAGCCCTTATCTCCTTATCCCTGCGTGCTACATAATCCCAACCAACCCCCACCCCCCCCACACACACTTTAGGTTCAAGTTCAACACAAAGACATCTCTAGTTTTATATGTAGTTTTATAGTAAAATTCTGCAATGGTAGATAGTGGTTTTGCAGATGAGCCATGGTGCAGCAGTTGTGTGCTTTATTTTGCATTATGCATTCATCATTCATCATATTCCTAGTATAGCTACTTTTGCAGCTTCCAACTTTTAAACATATTTGTTCGAGTACCTCTTTTCAGAACTATATCATCGATTTTCTCTGTACTCAAGTTCAGCCACAAATAAACTTTGCCTAAATAGATTATACACTTGCCTGTATTGAAGTGATTTTCTTTACAGATTGGCTCAGCATTTGAAAACACAAATGTGTATTTGCCTGCCTGGAAAAGTAAAGTCTGTTGAGACAAAATAAGCGGTGCAGATTTATTTGAATAATTTGTTTTGTAATGATGTCAAAGAAGAATTCTCTCTGGAGTAATGGATCCTGAACTGTTTCCAATGCTGGGCAAACAACAAAGATGACATCTTATTAATGTATTAGTATGTATTATTCATTTATATTTCCCATCAGGCACACCCTTTCAGATTTCAATAGGAGAGTAACCTTAATAATATAAAGGTTATATGTTCAACCTTTATAAAATAATTAAAATAATAATAATAGAACATTCACTTATTATTATTATTATTATTATTTATTTCTTAGCAGACGCCCTTATACAGGGCGACTTACAATCGTAAGCAAATACATTTCAAGTATCACAGGACAAGTAATAATACAATTAAGAGCAAGATAAATACAATGACTTTGGTTCAAGCAAGTACATGTGTGACTGTGGCAAAGTGCCCCGCCCCTGTGTGCATTTGTGTGTTCTGTGTTGTATGTTGCGTGCGTGTGTGTGTTAATATTGGTGTATAGTCATTGGTACACGGGATATAAACGGGTCTGTGTTTCACGTGTATTTAAAGTGTAGATTTGTATTTAGGCACGAGGAGAGCACAAATCACTTCACGTGCTGGTTAAATGTAATATGTGAGCACGGGGTTGCACAGAATTAATTCACGTGCTGGGATTCAAGTGAATAATTAATTAGTAATTGAATCCCAGCACAATAGTATATATAGACGCACATTTCATTCAGTCAGGGTTGGGTGTTCGGAAGAGGAGAACGGGTGAGAGAGAGAGAGAGAGAGAGAGAGAGAGAGAGAGAGAGAGAGAGAGAGAGAAGTAATTAAGATCGTAAAAGTAAAGATAAGTTTGTTTGTACTCACCGTGTCTGTCTGTCTGTCTGTCCGTGCACCGTTTGTTTAGTGTTAGTCGTTTTGTATGTCTGTTTATTTTGGCTACCAGTGCCGTGTCCTGTTTTGTGTACCGTTTAAAACCTTTTTATTTGTTAATAAACGCTGAGTGCAGCCATTGCACTCAGCTCATCATCACCACTGTCTCTGTCTGTGTATTCCTTTTCTGGTCTGACGCCACCCACTCTGGCCGTCTTTGTGACAGTGACAAAATACAATTAAATAATACAGCAGATAAGTGTCAGTGATAGTTACATCAGGATATGATTAAATACAAAATACTACAGATTAAACACTTGGCAGATTACAGTACTCTGAAGTACAGGATTAAATGCAGTAAAATAGGGGGCAGATAAGAGCAAGTAAAGTGCATTTAAGGAAGGGTGATAAGTGTCCCAGGGGAAAAACAGAGGAGTTCTACAGGTGCTGTCTGAAGAGGTGAGTCTTAAGGAGGCGCTGGAATGTGGTCAGGGACTGGGCAGTCCTTATATCATAATCACAGGTTCAACTGTACATATTAACATATAAATACAGGACAGAAAACAATTGTGAAAACCTGTTTTAAGAGATGAAGGCACACCCTGTACATGGCACAGAAATGAATGGGACAAAGTAGGATCTCCAGTTCCTAATTGTAACAGGCTTAGTTTGAAAGATCAACATAGTCTAGCATTAATCCTACCATTTCAGTATGCACAAAAAGCCATTTGAAAGTAGGAATAGGGAACCAATCAAGAAATAAAAATCATTACGTGTACCTTGGACCGTGTTAAAACAATCATTACAAAAGCAGAACAATTTAAATTACTGCTAGCTTAAAAGCATACTTGAAAGTACATTTTTATTCAGGCGCAGCACTCTTTCAATTGCTGGCTTATTTTAATGAAGCCCATAACACCGTTAAATGTAATCAATTTCCAAAATGAAACTAAGCGAATATTCTTTACTATTGTCACAAGCATCATGCCTGTCACACTGTGTTCAGCTAATGCACTCTGATTCACACCTGCTAGAAAACCAGCACCAAATGTACAGATATTTAATTGGTCTATATTGATGAAATCTTTCATATCGTTAGTGACAGTAATTTAGCACTAGTTGGAGAATGTACTCATCGGGAGGGAAGGTGATTGCACTGTCAGGGTGAGATCAATAGAGCCATTATGAGATGGCTTTATGGAAGTGGATTTATCCATGAGGTGGATATTTGAGTATCTGCAGCATTGAGTATCTGTCGCATTTGAAACCCCTACAAAAATATGAAATGCATGAGTAAGCATACAAGCATAGTTTTATACCAGTACTTAAAATAAGGAAAGATTAATTTTTCTCTTATAATGAAATTGTGCCAGAACTTTGCTGGATATGCGATAAAGTGCTGATGGGAAACAATGTGGCTTGGTTAGAGTACATGTGAATTCCAGGGAATGTGGTCAGTGACACTCTGTATGATCAAAAGTGTCTATTAATAAAAGCTTGTGTGTTAATAAGGAACTTTAAAGTGCACATGTATGTCGTTCCCTCCTTAAGATATACATTGATGAGTTTTATGGGCTATTTATGAAGAAACCCTTTCTGTTTTTTAATAATAATTTTCTCAGAGAAAAGCACATATACTGCATAGGAAATCATTGTAAATTACTAAGCTTTTGCTACAATACAAAGTAGCACATTTTAAACACTGGACACATTAAAAACCAAAAACTAAGAACATCAGATCAAAAATAATTAAAAGTACATGAAATGTGTCGAAATTAGAGCACATTAGAGACGACTGAAGTAGCCATCCATATGATTCACTAATTCTAGCATTGATATTGGGCTTGTTTTCTTTCTAAAGAATTACCTACTGCAAATGCTGTTTTATATCGCCTTCAGTTACACAATTTGTATATATACACACACACACACACACACACATATATATATATATATATAGATAGGAAACTGTTGCTACGTTTCCCAGCTGCTGGAACCGGGGTATGATGGGTAGTGCTGGGGGTTCTTTGTTGGCACATTAAGTCTATCAACAGCATTTAATAATGCCACAAGAGTATTATTTAATATTTATTTTAATACATCTTAAATAATATACAACTTTCCTGTTGCCTTAACATACTTATTTACCATTTTCTGGGCCCCTTTCAGCCACTCTAGGATTGTTTCAATGAACTTCTCTCAAGTTATGGAGGGGTGTTTGGGGGGAGCTTGAGCAATGCATTGTGGGACTCCTGTTCTGATTATAAAATGTTGTGTGTGTTTTTGGGGTGTTCTTGTCATGGTGCTTGTGGTGTGTTTGCAGACCTGAGGTAAATGTGACGGTAACTGTAGCGTATGTCTATATTATTATTACTATTATTATTTATTTCGTAGCTATAGCCCGTTGATATAAGGTGGCTACATGTTACCAGGCATTGTGGCTGTAAACACAGGTATTCAGTTTTATTTTTTGTTTTCATTCATATATATTGCCTCATTGTGTATTCTTCAAACCCAGTTTCCATACAGGGTTTAGGACCGAACATCATTGGTGGCTGGGCCGTGATGTTGGTCATCGGTTAGGTGAGGATAAATACATAAATACTGGAGCCAGGAGTTAGTGAGAGAGAGAGAGAGAGAGATAGAGCGAGAGCGAGAGCGAGAGCGAGAGCGAGAGAGAGAGAGAGAGAGAGAGAGAGAGAGAGAGAGAGAGAGAGAGCCTCACTGCGAAGCAAGGGCTGATTTAAATGTGGTTTGGGGCTCCGGCATGAAGGCCACTCATAGAATGGACAGGAACTCGGCCTGTGCTTTCCTTGGCTTTTGGTAGGTTTTACAAAAAGCACTACTCTCAGCCTCTTGTGTTACAAGTGACATCTGGTGCAGTTTCGTGACACAATTCTTAAAATAATAATTTGTTAATGAGTACACTGTAGCCACAGGTACTAGCATTTTTATTTGGAAAATAGCCCATACTATTACGGATATAAGCAGAGGAAAATCCATCAGTCGAATCATATTGTGGTCCAGTGGTTAAAGAAAAGGGCTTGTAACCAGGAGGTCCCCAGTTCAAATCCCACCTCAGCCAGTGACTCATTGTGTTACTCTGAGCAAGTAACTTAACCTCCTTGTGCTCCGTCTTTTGGGTGAGACGTAATTGTAAATGACTCTGCAGCTGATGCATAGTTCACACACCCTAGTCTCTGTAAGTCGCCTTGGATAAAGGTGTCTGCTAAATAATAATAATAATAATAATAATAATAATAATAATAATAATATTGATTAATACTCTGGTCGGGACAGTCCCAATTTCCTAGCAAATGTCCCGGGTCCCAATGTATAGGAAGAAAGTCCCGATATTTATCCTTGGAAATTCTTCACTGTTCTAGGGCTTTTGCTCTCGCATCCATTCTGTTTTTTTTTTTATTTCTGTTTAATGGCTGCTGACCCTCCATGCACTGTGTGGCAGGGATTGTGTTCACATGACGAGATCGCAGTTTATTGACATATGTCATATCCAGTCATATTGGAAAAGCCGATTCTTTGATGCAGTGGCGGCTGGTCATTAAGGGCTGAAAGGGCTAAGCCCCTCCAGGGACATATTACTCCAACGCGTTAACCTACAGTGCTAATATTCATGGTTAGTTTCTCTGATCATCCATTAATTAAATTCAGTCCCCTGTTTAAATTTACAGCGAAGGTGCGCCCTCTTGTATTAGGACGTTGTTGACATTCCTTGTCATCCAGCGTTATCAGACCGGAGAGTGCTAAAGTTCGTTAGCCCTCGGCTTTGTTCGAGTTGCTATGTGTTCATCACTTCATCAGTCGGGGCTCACCTACAGTTCACGCAAAGCACGCCAGAAATAAAATGGGGCTAATCTCCTACAGCCCAGGATTTATCCGAGTATTTACGGAAACTACCGATATAACCCTTCAGCCCACCAGTTTCACAGTTATTCGGTGAGTGACGAGGGTAAACGGCTAGTATACAATGAATTACATCGACAATTTGCTTCAGAAGCCTTTTTTTCTATATCAATAGAAGAAAAGTTGGAGGTTAAAGGCTGGGTGTACACCAGCCTAGTGATATTAAAATTACACAAAATGACAAGAATCAAAACTGAAGCTTTTGTATGTAATGGTTTGACTGGAAGGATTGTCTGACAGGAAGTGAGTGAGTGAAAAGTTGTTTTCTCAACAAGACAATCAGTTAGCTGATCACCTTGCAAATGCAGCTGTGTCTAAAAATACATCGAAGACCATACAGAACGAATTTCTAGATTGTATGCTGGAAGTGTACAAGAAGAAATTTAAAACTGAAGTTTAAAATGCAAGCTTTGTGTCAGTACAAGCCGACGAAATGACAGATGTGTCATGTACGGCTCATCTAGTGATTGTGCTGAGGTATGTCACTGAGGGCTCTGCAGTTGAGAGGTTTCATGGTTTTTTTGGTGCTTTGAGAAAATTCAGAATGAGGACAGTTGGGGTGATGGATCAGTTCAGCAATCTCATGGACTGGCAAAGCTTCTGGGAGATAAAAGTGTTTTCATTCTGCCATGCTTCACGTGGACATTATTTACAATATCTTACAAAAGCGAAATTCGACTGCAGTACAATTAAACACTCTCTGGACAAATTCGCTAAATCTGTCACAGCATTGAAAGAAAACACTTGTCGCAGAAGAAGCCGAAAACCCAAGCGAAACTGAACCACCAAAGAGAAGAATCCGATCAATCAATGTAGTGAAAGAAGCATGTAATTTTAAGATTCTGCAGGAAAAGAACGCTTCGCCAAAGTAAATCACTTGATGTCATTTGATCTTATTGATTCAGAACGCTTCATCAATTTAATGTGGATTTTCCCAATGAACATCTGGACATGGCAATGAAGTGTTATCCAGTGCTATGCAAAGAAAAACTTAAAAGTGAACTAACGGTTTTGTACAGCAGTGGAGTAAAAAATATTAATTTATTCTCCGCAGTAGAGTTAGTGAAAACCACACGTTCGGCTCTTCGTGCGGCTGAAAAAATCTGCTGATCACTAATTTATACAAAGGTAAGAACGCTTCATTATGTCTATTTTTACTATCATGATGATCATGTGGCGTTTAGTTGAGGGGGGTAAGTCTATTACTTAATGAGTGTTTGCGTGTATGTGTATTTTTATGCGTTGAACTTTCTCATAGTTTCTGTCGATACTGTACTGTGTGGGTGTGTATATATATTGTGACACGGCTGGTGGCGCCGTGCACGTTATATTATTATTATTTATTTTATTTTTTTTGTGAGATAATCGAGTGACTGGTAGAACCCTGAGAAAGAGAGGCCGGACAACAGGAAGCAACGGTAGGTTTTATTATTTATTCCTTCCTGTGGGAAAAAGAAGAAGCAAATAAAACTGCTACCAAAAGCTGGGGGTAAATCCCAAAGAAAGTTCAAATAATAAGTGCCAAAAGAATAACAGAAAAAGTTCCTCTTTGAACTGGTGTCCAGAGTGTTCCCCAACTGTCCACTTAAACCTCCTGGCGTGGAACGGTACGGTAGGTATTTGTAATCCTCTGCTTGGAAACAGCAGCTCCTCTCCAGTGCGGCCCCTCCTGGAGTTCAGCGGTAGTGCACTCTCCCTGGCTCTCTACTGTCCCTCCTGGGACTACGTGGAACCAGCAGCTCTGTGCACTTATAGTCCCAACAGTGTATGGATCTGAACAACTCTGGAAGTTAATTAAGTCTTTTGTTAGTTAGTGGTTTCAGTTTCGTTCTTATCTAAAACCACTTGTTTCTCTCTCACAGCTTATACTCCGTTGCTGGAGAAAATGTGTATTAAAACCACAGTGCTTATTCCTCCGTGTTCCCAGGCCGTTTGGAACAGTGTGCCGCTTCTTTGGCAGTGTACTTCTTAGAAAACTATGCTGGTCTTGTAACAGGTTTGCAGCCTGTAACACACACAGTCCCGTTTTCTCTCCACAGTACTGAGAGCATTTAATCAAGATGGTTTTTACACATAACAACAGTCTGTATACTCGTGTCATTTCCTTCTCACAATTCACGGTAGCTTGTTTCACTGCTGCCACGTCGTGGCGGTTCTAGTGTACTCCATACTAATGAACTTGAATAGCACTTTACAGTTGGAATTTCAAGCACGTTGCGTCTTCGCTTGTACATAACCACTTCCCCAGCTAGGTTCATATGCAAGCAAACGTTTTCAATAGCAAATACTGCGCCCTCGTTAACAGCATTTATAATATCAAGCGACTTACTTCGACGTTTAACAATTTGACCAGAACAGTGCTTCGTTGTCCCTTCGGTACTCAAGCGGGTTACAGCGTTCCACTTGCTTACTGTTTTATCCAGGTCTTCAGCGTGACTCAAACTGGCTTTACAGTCAGTGTTTCTTTTAAACTCCTTTCTCTATCCTTTTTTTTTACTTTCCTTCTCTCAGCCGATTTAAATACAGCCCACTACCCACAATGCATCACCTGGTTTCGCTATTAATTCTGGGTCTTGTAGTTACCTTTGCTTAACCTGTGTGCTGCATTAAAACCAAGCTGCCTATTTATTTTACGGCGTACTTTTCGATTGCGTTTGTCTGTACACTACTAATATTTGCACTCTTTTTATCATTGTACTCTCGCTGTACCACCTTTTCTCCACTATATATATATATATATATATATATATATATATATATATATATATATTCTTCAATTAGAAGAAGACCTGATGCTAGGGCTGTTTTTTGCACGTGGATTCGTAAAACACCTTAGCAAAGATTCAGTGAAAGA
Source organism: Acipenser ruthenus (assembly GCF_902713425.1). Taxonomy (NCBI): domain Eukaryota; kingdom Metazoa; phylum Chordata; class Actinopteri; order Acipenseriformes; family Acipenseridae; genus Acipenser; species Acipenser ruthenus. The sequence goes on from NC_081215.1 coordinate 13,294,227, forward strand.
TGTGGGAAGCAAACCAATCTGTCAAACCCTGCTACAGATGGCACACATCTTGCAATTTCTCTAGGGCTCTTTCTACTCACATGTATTTTTTATGGAAATTGCAAGATTTTCATTGCAACCTCAAAAGAAAAAAGGTTATATAGTATTTCAATGCCTCCATTTTTCATTTCAAATAGTAAATGTAGCTATAGTGATTGTTAAGTGCTACAATGCTGAGTGTGATCATGTAGAGTGTGACAATAACTCAATATTCAACGGCATTGCAATGAGTAGTAAAACCTCTTCACAGAAAGGGACAACATTATTACCCACCGCAGTCATGAAATGGTCGTCACAATTTAGATTTTTCCATATACTGTATCTGGAAAACCATTATCCACATATGATGAAACTTGGTGCAAACATTATTTAGTTATTGAGAGCATTACAATATTGGGACATACAGTATGGGGGTGTCTGTCTGTCACATTTTTGCATATATCTGGGTTTGTGATGTATCACATTGTGGGGATATCTCTGTACATCTGTCTGTAAACAAAAACAGGATTTGAAGGATGGCTATTGTTTGTCCATGCTGCACTGTGCTGTTATCTCGAAGGTGAGCACTTACTCTATATGATGCTAGTAATGATGGTAACTTGTCACCCCTTATTTCAGGCTTCTAGTTTCAGTAATCTTCTGTGAACTTTGTTCTTTGAAAAAGTGACTATTTTATCGTACATGGATTCCACTAAGCATATATTTATGGCAAGCCAAATTATAATTTATAGATCTTAAATTGCAATTTAAGATATCTTAAAATATGTAAATTATTAGCAAAACACTGTGAGATATATGAAATTAAATTACAAATATCTTTCAAACATTCTGAGATATCTCCATTGTGCAGTTTATAAGATATCTAAAATTAATTTTAAGATATCTGTTAATCAATTAGACAGATCTAAAAATAAAGATATCTCAAATTGATTCACAGATATCTTTAAATACTATGTAGATATCTGTCTTTACAGACATTAAATGAATAGGAAGTCATGAATTAGATATATCTTGTGTGTCCATCTATTTTAAGATATCTGGAAAACCTTTCAAGATATCTCAATATCTAGCTTTGATATCCTAAATGATTTAGAGATATCTTTAAACATTTAGAGATATCTATAAATTAATTTGAGCTATCTCTAAATGGTAATTTGGCTTGCCATACATATTAAACATACATGTTGTGTATAAGTCAACAATGTTTTATTCAACATAACGAAAGTCTGCAATCTGTAAGTCACACTTTACATTTTTTGCAGGTAGCAGTAACTTTATGTTACTGTACAGGAGTGTATAGATACAACAGAGCACGTATAAAACATAGGCCTATATGTTGTGCACAAGAAGTCAACCATGTTTTATTTAGTATAGCCCAAGTCTGCAATGGTGTACAGTCATGTTGTATGTGTTGATTTATCTGCTGTCAGCAGTTTATTAGCTCATGTACATTAGCCTGGGTGTTTAGTGTAAGGGTAGGACCCCTGACAACAAAAGGCTTCCCAGTGAGAGCCCAGGCAGGATTAGGGCCTCTTTCTTTATCTCGGCAGGTCATTACTAACAATTGCAGCCACCGATCCCCGCTGCTGACTCCTAAAAACTGCATCACAGCTCTTGCACAGGAGGCACTAATGTCTTTCCGTTTTGTATTCAGGAACAATGGATTACTCTTAGACAGGGTCATTAAAATAGCTCCTAAGGTAAAAACACATGGCATCGACATTAATCTGAAAAGCACGCTTAATTTGGCTGCAAGCCTCTGCTACATTTGTTTTTTAAAAGATCATTAACAACAGTCTCTGCAGCGTTCCAGGGACCGTGAAGCACAGAAGAAACACTCACAGGGAAATACTGAGGAACTTCCTGCGCTGCTCCAATTGAGAGCACTGCCTGGTGCCAGGGGCTGTGCGACTTGCTGAAAAGAATGTGCCCATTCTTAAAGTCATTTCTACTAATTGAAAATCATTATTTGTTCTTAATGTAATGAAATAACTTACTTCTAGAAAGCAATTTAGGATATTTAAGTAATGTGTAGTTTTTAGTAATTCTTATCCATACTTAGGTGATGACATACTTTAACATTAAATTAAATACCTTTTTTTTAATACTTTCCTGAGTTTCCCAAAATGTAGTTTTAATCAGTTATGATGAAAGCTGTGATTTCACCAGATGTATGTTAATCATTTTGTTATGGCATTCATTTCAATAGATATTCATTTTACCAGCACTCTGCAATTCTATTTGTTGACTTTAATTTTGAGGTTTCTAATTTTCTAATATGAATAGATTTGAGAATTGCATCATCACTCACTTTGAATGTAATCTTTTTTAATAAAGGATTTTCATCATGATTAAGGCTCTTCTGCATTTGACTGTTGCAAATGTACTGCCATGCACATTAGACATAGCAAGTTAGCCTGGAGGGACTGCTATTGGGAGCACAGCTGATAAGGAAGGGGGTGTACAAACAACTGAATATATTCCAACTTAAGGATTGGACTCTATAAGGACTACCTAACAGATGGAATTCTGAAAGTATATGAATAGCCTACGTGTCTGTATGAATAATAAACAAGATTGTGGACCTGTATGGGAACAGATCTGTGGTATTTGTCTTCAGCTACCTGTGATTTTTAGATGTATGCTGTGTTCAGACAAGCAGCTTCTTTCTTGGGCTCTTCAGCTCACAATGCTAACCAGTCATAAAAGTCCAACCTCTGTCACACTTGAAGGGTGTTGACCTCCTATACTTCTTCTGGGTGATGTCCAGCAGACCCAAGGTCCCCTTGGACTGAAGCAAAACAGGCAGCTGCTTAGCCTCCCTCGGGTATTGCACTGGCAGTAGCAGCTGATGAGCCTCCCCAAGTATTGCACTGGCAGTAGCAGCCGATGAGAGGTGACAGTGGTTTGAGTTATATCATACCATAGATCATACGCCTGGACACAGTTGTGTGATAGTAATGGATTTGTGCTTGCAGGAGGCCTTGTTGTTTGTGAAGAAAAACTTTTGCATGACTTTCACGAATCAAACATCTTCACCTCTATACAAAATAGCTGGGCTCGTCTGCATTCATGGTTATAGCGCTTTAAACCACATTTTATCGATATAAAAAAAAAAACTATTACAGTATAAGCCAAATGGCAAGTAGCATTCTGCAAAATAAATTGTATTATAATGCTGCTTCTGATATACTTGCTTTACATATCATTTGCATGAAGTGAAGTATTTCAGTCTGGTGATGAGATTAAAAGAATGAGTAACAGATAGTCTCCCCTAGCACCCTGCTTCTGTTGTACTGTTGAAACAGCTTTGTCTCCCCAGTTTTCCATCAGGTCCCCAGGGAACACCTTGCTACGTGATCTAAAATCTTGGTGTTGGCTGGCCCATATGTTCCCAGGCTCTGACAGCCAAACCTCCACTGTGTTATCTAATTGACTTTGCTATAGCATGGATACCTGTGTTATTACATTGTAATAACTGTAATAACATTACTTACCAATGATTAATTAATTACATTAATTACCAATGATTCCTGCTCTTACTTGGTAACTGCTGTGTGATTATATGAAAATGATTGTCATTACATGGTAACACAGTTGTACAGATAATTTCCATGTAATTAAACACTTGTTATTACATGGTTATGTATACTCTGTAGTCTACAGTTTTTCTATCTTTTCCGTGTCCTTTTTCCCCCATCCATTGTGATTCATGCTACAATTTCTTCTTAATCAGCTTTTGGTATTCAATCCCAGGTCTCCCAAGATACATCTTGGAATGAGGCTGGAGAATTTACCTGCTAGATCCTGTGATCTCTACGGTACCTAGATTTACCTAAAAGATTGTTTGAAATATTTATTATCAGGTGGTCTCTTACAAAACTGAGAGGTAAGGGAATAACAGAAGGTATGACAGTAGACATCAGTGTTAATTTCCATAGCGCGAGTACAAGTCCATTATATCCCATTCACATCTGCCGGCATTACTGGAATTAAAATGAATCGCATTATCTGTTTTGTGCAACTAATGCTTTTTGCCATCAGGCAGATGAGCAAACAGTCTTAGCATGCTTTTGAGGACATTGAATTCAAGAAATGAAAATGGGCCAGTCTCCCAACAGAAGCCTTGCACTCTCCATTAAGTGTGATTACTATATGGATGTGTCAAAATATTGACAAATCATCAATCCCCATTGTTCTCATAAACTGTTCTCAATCTGCATGACTGGAATCAGCCATCAGTAGTGTGCAAAACAGGAACACGTCATTGCAATTCGCTCTACTGCGGCCTAATTACACCTTCTGTGCGAACCGTTTCAACAGAAGGCAGACATTGTTGGCTTGCCAGTTTGCCTACATTTAGGTCATTTAAGCAACAGGTATGCAAGCTTCCTCCCTCCTTGAAGCTCCAGACCACCCTGTCACTCTGTAATCTAAACAGGCATCATCTTCCTCCTACTCACACTTCTACTCCTACTACTGCCTGCAGCAGCAAAGGTTTGGCTCTGGGAAGCAAGACAAAAATGAACACAACTGAAAAGACGAGATGTTCTTTTTTCTGTTGTTTACCTGTTTGATGCATTTGTATACTCATGACCTTTCATAAGAAACACCCACGATGCTAATAATGTACAGTATGGGCTTGTGGGGTAACAGCCCTGTATGTGATAAGCAGCTACGTCTGTGGTGTGTCAAATCCAATAGCTGGTAGCTGGTAGTGTTGAGGTCTGCTAAGGAGTGCACTGGTATTTAGTGTATGTGTGTGTGCATGTATCATGGGCCTACTCACACAGGCCTGGCTGACCCCTGTCAGAATTTAAACTTGGCTGACAGCGGCCCCCGCTGAACCAGACAGAGTTCCTGGGCCTCATTGTTTGTTAATAAAATCAGTCATCTGTACCAGCTGTTGCCTTGATTCTTTCATTCTAAATTAAGCTTTTAATATTTTTAAAATTAGCACTGTTGAGTGTTTAATAGTTATGCATGATCATTTTGGAGCTGTCTAGTGTCTCTGCTGTAGCTATAGACATACTTTATTTTCCATATATTGGGCCTCATTTACGAAAGGGCATTAAATGTAGCTGTAATGTGCACATTAACTAGTGAGCCTAACGTGCACCATAAATCTAAATTTGCTGTCCCATTTACCAACAGAGAACGCATTAATTTACATGCACACTATTTGGCTAATTTACATACCATACCATAGTGTGCACACTACATGTATTGTGAGTGTTTTAATGTGCCCAATAATGTCCAAGACTTACCTGTGACCACAGTGATATAAAGTTTGATTATATCAGTCTGCATTCCTGAAGTGAGCCTCTGATAGCTCATCAATCAACCTTGACAGCTCACAGCTCCAGGCTGTCTGCCTGCACTGGTTACTATAAGTCACATGTTTTTCTAAGAAATTCATTGTTACCCCAATACACATTGCAAATGGATCACTGAAGAAGCAGGACAGAAAAGAGCGTTTTTTCCAAACAAGATTCTAATGCAGCAAAGACGGACAATGTAAGTGCATTGCATATTTTGAAAAGCGCAGTATCTGTGTGATTTGTGCCAGCACTTAGACTTTGTATGTCATTGTATGTTATGTATGTCATTTTAATTATAGTATGTCTGTGTGACGGTGCCGCGTCCATCCCATGTGAACTGTGTATGGAATGATATCGGGATGCTGAAATACTTATTTACAGCTCGATTGAACTTGGATTATTTGTTGTAACCCGGCAACGATGAAAGAAATAAATACCGTTGTTGAGACGGGGACAGCATGGTTTCATTTTGTACTAATGTATTGTATTGTGTGGTTAAAAAAAATAAAAAAAATTAAAAAAAACACTTACCTTTGTATGGTGAAGGGCCGTGATACACGGGGTAATGATGGTGGTGATGGAGGGGAAAAGAAAACAGGCCAGAACAGAAAGGTTAAGTTAAAAACATAAATAAATAAATTAATGCGTGCTGAATGCAGTTTAATCTCCCAGCAAACGGGAAAAGGTGCATATTTTTCTGCTTGCTGTGCGATCAGCATTAGCACGCGCAAAGCTTAAATAAATGTACGGTATATTTGCACATATTTTCTTGCTGTTAGTTGCACGGAGGATTGTTGTGGTGTTTTAAAATTAACTATTTTAAATAAAGACTAATTTTAAGAAAAAAAAAAGAAGATTAGAAATACTTACCATTCAGCAGGAGGGTGGAGATAGAAGGCGCCATTTTGTGGGCGGAGACTAATATAACTTCGGGTTACCAAAAGTGATGTAATGCGGGCACTTTGAGTTTTATTTACCGTATTGCTGTTAATAGCTGGACCTTTGGATGCACCCAGTAGTAGCAGGGGGGAGTAGTTATTATGTAAACTAAGCCACATGCTATTTAGTTATGGGTTTGGGCAATAATTTCTGCAAGATTTGAATTTTAATGTTTATACTAGTTATTGATATTTAATGGTAAAGTATATTTGTATGGTAACTTATGAATGGGGTTTTAGTAATCTTGGTTGAGTCCCAGGGGAGGAGTTACAGATGGGTGGCTCTATAAAGGGATTCAGTTGGAGAGAGGAGGGGGGATATAGCTGGTATCAGGTACAGCGTATAATGCTGGAGGTAATAGTTTTAGCCTACTAAAAGAAGTTTGGTTTGTTTAACTATTTTCTTTTTTTTTGTATGTTAAAGAAAACAAAATAAGTTAGTTATTTTTGGTGGAGTTTGTTTGTTGCACTGGGCCACTTTATTCCAAATAAAGTTTGGACAAATTCTCTATCGACTCAACTTGTCTGTCTACCTTTTTCTGCCGTTCTGCACTACACCATAAGATCACTCGACCAACCCTACAGTCTGTATATAAAAGCATATCTTCGGTCGTGCTTTGTTATGTAGGCAATATAAACCGATTTATTTTAAAAAAATATATACACTCATTTACATTGTTTCAGTTGTACAGTTTTGTATGTATATGATATACCTGTATATACAAACATTTATTTTCAAATATTTGTTTATTTCATTTTTTACTGTTTTTTGAGGCTGAGCTTTATGTAATATGTCTGGATATAAACACATTTCTGTTCAAATGTCTGTTTATTTACATTGTTTCGGTTGTGTAGATGCTTTACATGACGTTCCTGAATAAAACTATGACTTATATTCAATTGTTTGGCCTTTTATTAGAATATTTCTGTTGTTTTTAATACGCTCACATATCCGACCCTATAAAAGTGACGGTTAAACACGTGTGATGCATATATCTGATTATTTCCAACCCTTGTCCATTTTTCAGGGAACACAAAAAAACTTATACAAATACATAGCTGAAAGGTCTGTTTTAAAAGAAGTAGGCTTCCATTTAGATGTACTGTATTGGCTTTGTTGGTACAGTACTATATTTCAACAGAATAAGTATTTTAATTCAGAACGATATGATTCTGAAAATATCCTTTGACAAAACTAAACACTGCAATACAGTACATACTTTGAAATCCGGTACATATTGTATCAGTATGTAAACTTTCCCATTAACGACCTAACAGCAAGATGAAATCTAAATGTTATCCTTGCACAGAACTGTGTAAAACATAAATGGCAATGAAATTTAGCAAAACCAAAAGATTAAAAAAAAAAAAAAACAACAACACAGTTTCTAGAATCAAAACAGTATCCAAAGTCAGTATTCAAAATTGCAGAATATAGAGCTTGACACAGCCCTAATGTCACAGTTCACTTGCAAATGAAGATACACAAAAACAACTGAAGATCACAGATATAGAACTGTTTAATGATTAACTGTTACATTACCCTTGCTTGTCCCGTTCGCTTTGTTTTAGCTGCATTTTCTTCAGGTGAAACTGAAGGAAGCTCTATGTAACTGCACAATATAAGACAGACTGATTTGGCATTAGAGAGATTTTTTTTTAAACACGGGCTGTGATGGATATTCAGATAAATTGTAACATTGAGATGGGCTTTGTATCAGAAAACTGATGATGGAGTCGGAAATCGTGTGTGACAGGTAAGTGCACTAATTTGTTACATATCTATAATGGGGATTGATTATGTTCTTAATACAAGGGCGGTAAAATGCAACTGACATGTATCTGGTTAACGGATATCCGAGTGCTGACTATATTATTTAGTTGTTTGGTTTTAGTTTCGTAAAAAAAAGAAATAACAGGTATTTTACCTCTTTCAAAAAATAGGAGTTAATCTGGATTAAGCACGCATGGCCCCAGGTGGTTTACACTATGCCACTGTCCCAATGCCTTTTTAACTGACTTCCTGCCCCATCTAGATAAATAGCCGCATCTCTCAATTAATGTTTGAAATTCTCCCTTTCGGATTCTCTGTTTGTTGTGAGGATAGATGTACCAATGACATCGCTTTTGAAATTTTTTAAACCTCTTTTATAAAAGGTACAAACATAATTTAGCAAATGCAGTCAGTATTTAAAGTATGCACAACTGCAACCACTTTGCGCAGTGAAAAGAGCTGCGACACAATGCGCCCTTCATATAGCAAATAGTGAAGCTGCATAGCTTTTATAGCGGTATGCTCCTAGTGCAGTGGTTCCCAACCTTTCTCAATGTAGGGACCACCTTGGTGTTTGGAATTTTCCCACGGACCACTAATCACACATTTTTCACAACAGCATTTTAAACTAATTTGTACGTGTATATGTATAAGTACTTATAGAAAGTAAATCATTTATATAACATACCTAACTTAATGGGATTCCTGGGCTTGAATCTTCACTACCAGGTCAGTGAGGAATGTTATCATTTTGCGCATTGAAAGTTAATGGCAAAGTTCCTGTTTATTTATTTATTTTTGTTTTTCTATTTTTTGTATGTGATTTACCCCAACATTTGGTTTACATGTTCAAATCCCTAGTTAACAGAGTTACAATTATCTTTGAGAGCCTGTTGTTCATGATTATTAGGCTATTATCTTGTTTATATTAAGTGATGAAATTGTTGACTTGAATGTGTGGAAATGTGCCGTTCTCCTCCTAATGACGCCATTTGAATCAATGTATATTTTTAAACAGGTATAAATATAAATACATTCATGAATATATTCATGTTGTTATTAATAATCAACCAGATAGCTAATATAAACGTAACTAAAGTATTCATGTTTTTAAAAACTGTTAGAAATGTAATAGCCTAATAATAGCTTGTTTTAGAAGTCTATGTATATGTATCTAAAATGTGGCACTACTTGGGAATGTTTGTTATAATAGTAGAGAATTTTTGTTATACAAAAACTAAGAGTTGCACCACAAATAAAACAATAGCAAACTAAAAATACCCTTTAAGATATACAGAGAGGACTGCAATCTAAATGGAGTGATCTACTGTCCATTGCATATAAATATCATGTTTTAAAATCAGCCTTCCAGTGAAAAAAGAAAGGATATTAAACACAAACAACTACATTTTACTTGACGGTAAATTTAAAAGGGAGGCTGCTATCTCATACACATGACTCACTATACTATTATAGCAAGTCCTGCGCACGAGATATTATGTCATGTGTATGAGATAGTAGCCTCCCATTTTAATTTTTACACCATGTAGGTTTACGGGTTCCATACATTACTATGCCACACATACATCACATTTCTTTTCCAGCATATCAAACATGTTTTTGTGTCCTTTATAAACAAAACCAAAATCCAAAAAAAAGAAACAAAAAAGCTAAAATGATTATGACAGTTGTAAATATTTGTATACTTGGAAAAGTACAAAATAAATAACTTGTCTCACTCCAGATGTGTTAATATTCCAACTATTCTAAATGGATTTTCCAATTCACATATAATTCTATGACAACATGAAAACAACCATGGTTGTTCTAGTTTTAGACCTCGTCTGACCTGCCCAGTGGTGACTACACATGTTGTGTGAAGTGAACCCACCTACTGTACCAGTTAAGCAGTGTGTGCTGGAAAGCCTTATCAAAACATGAATCAGGTAAGGGCGCAGTTGTGGCCTTACCTGACAATTTCCTGTCTTTTTCAGAATTCTCAGTAGTTTTTTGTGTTTAATATATATATATATATATATATCAGTGGCAGCTGGTGGCCAAAAAAAATGGGGAGACAGAAAAAAGACTGAGGGCTTGGGGGTCTGTGGTGGTGTGGCAGAGTGTCCCGCCCCTATATATATATATATATATATATATATATATATATATATATATATATATATATCCATATATGTGCACTGTTTTATTATTATTTGTATTATTGTTTGCATCACGGATAAAAGCGCAGCGTATTTGTTATTGTTTTTGTTTTTAAAAACCTCGTGAGGATGCGTGACTGATCAGCTAGTGATTATTTAACTAGCTGACAGTCACACATCCTTACTAAACTCATGCAGACTGTGACCATCTCCTGAGTTAATTCATTGATTAATTGTTGCTAATCAGGAGATGGTCACTGTATATAAACATGCAGCTCTCTACCCTTGGGGAAGTGTCAGAGGCGAGACAGGTTTTTGAGAGAGAGAGGAGATTAGAAGCTAAACAACTGCTAAACCTTATTTGTTTATTTGTTTGGCCAATGTGCCCTTTTGTTTCTGTCTTTTGTGTTTGTTCAAATCGTTTGTTTTGTTATTATTTAATAAAAGCACTGAGTACGGTAGCGTTCAGTTTCACCCGCCCATTCATTGTTTTTGTGTTGCTCCTTCCTGGCCCGTGACGTCATAACAGCAACAGCTTGGTCACAGGGTCCCATTAAGCCCCCAGCAGCAGAAGAATCGTATTATTGTATTCTGACTGACAGCACTTTTCATATTATTTATTTATTTATTTATTTATTTATTTATTTATTTATTTATTTGGCAGGCACCTTTATCCACAATGACTTACAGGTGTTACAGGGCAGTACTGTACAGGGTCACAATGCAGGGTTAATATTTAAATACAGTATAATTTACAGTAAGTTTAAATAATACAGTAACCCATCATGTATCTGCCCATCACATATCCACCCTAACCATTTATCTGCCATGATCAAGCTCTTCAGCAACAGCTATAGAAAAGCAAAAGCAAGTTGTGCTTACAATTGAAAAATTCACTTCTGGAAATAGGGTAACATTGCACAAGATTTTGGAATTGAACAATTACATTGCGGCTGTGCAAAGCAGCCACAAAACATATTTCCCCAGTGTGCAGGGCCTCTGCCCTGTCACACTGTATAGAGCAGCTTGTTGTAGGCGGGCTACAGGATGTGAGGATAGCAGCAGGGGGGCAACTCAAAGCAGTGCTCAAACATGTGAACGAACGTCTGTGATTATTAAGCACGAAGATAAGTGCTGTCCCTCGACTTGTAATTACTGGCTTTTTATAGGGAGGCCTAGAATCAGTGGGGCCGGTGTTAGAATGCTGGGGATGAAAGTGATTTTAAAAAGAATTAAGAATGAACCTCTCTGGGCCTTATTTGGAGGCAATTACACTGCAAAGAGCAAAATCAAAAACTAGCAAGGCCTTTCTATGTAATACTTCTGAAATCATTATGGTACACCTACTTTCATTTTATTCTACATTACATTAAAGAGCAGGTGGTACATTTATTCTATTAAACTCTAGGATAATCTCTCCACTCTTATATATGTGCATGAGAAATATTTCAAACAAGAACAAACTCATGAGTGAACACTGAAAGCTCTCACTCTGCCTGACAGTAACACCACAGGAGAACAGTGTCCAGGTTCTCATATTTCTACTTCTGTATTTAAATCTTTCTATTGCGTAGGTAAAAACACTTCAATTAACAACCATTGTTTGCAGGATGCAATAGGTATCAGAAAATACAGTATTACATTTAAACAAGACAGGGTGCGAGCAATTTCACATGTGATGCTCTAAGTGCTGAGTAATGCAAAAGATGTAGCTGCCTGACTGTGGCAAAGTGGTTTGCAGTGCGCAGGTGTAGAGGTGATGCAGTGCTCAAGACATTGACAAACAAAGTACTGGTGAAATGGTGGTTTATTTATAATTCCAATGCCACTTGACAACAGTAAAATAATGGAAGACTGGTAATACACAACGATGTGTATTACGCAGTTAAATAAACACAGGGTTCAGTCCCGAAATAATGGACACAGTATTTAAACACACACACACAGAACACAAACACGATCACAAGTCCAGAGTGAGTGCTGCAGTGCAAGTGATGAAATACAATTTACTCAGTGAGTACGAGTGCAGTGAAGTCCGGGTTGGGTGCTGGCCTTAAGCGACAGCTCCCGGAAGTGTTAGCCGTCTATAAAAGACAAACAGTACAATTAACACAGCAAACAAAACAAACACGAAACACTCACGGTACATATACGGTTCTTCAGCGTTTCGTCCATAACCATAACAAAAGGAACAGTTCACATCGTCACATCCCCTTTTATACCGTTTGCCACGCCCCCTTGGTTAACAAGTGCAATCGTTTTTCTCCAATGCACGATCGCCATATGTCACAAAGACGGCCGGAGTGGGTGGCGTCAGACCAGATCCAGGAAATAAACAACAGAGACTTGGGGTTTTGGTGAAGCTGAGCGCGTGATCGCGCTCAGCATTTAATAATTAACAGACAGAAAATAAAAAAGGTTGTAACACAAAACACAAGGCACGGCACTGGTAGCCAAAATAAACAGATAAACAAAACGGACAGACACTAACAAACAGGGACGAACAAACACGGTGAGAAACACTTATTATTATTATTATTATTATTATTATTATTATTATTATACTTGTTATTATTATTCTCATTACCTCCTCTCTCTCCTGTTCTTTCGCCTTGAACACCCAACCCCGAGTGAAAGAAATGTGCATCTATATATACTGTTGTGCTGGGATTCAATTATTAATTAATTATTCACTTGAATCCCAGCACGTGAATTAATTCTGTGCAACCCCGTGCTCACATACTATACTTTAAATGCACGTGCAGTGATGTGCAATCCCGTGCCTAAATACAAATATACAATTTAAATACTCTTGCTGCACACACCCATTTATATCCCGTGCAGCCATCTCTATACACCAACATTAACACATGCACGCAACATACAACACAGAAATGCACACAGAGGCGGAGCACATTGCCACACCATATCACTTCCCGTCTGGGGGATGACTTGGTGTACTGTGACTCTGCCCCCTTTCTAGATAGCTGACTTCCACTTTTCCATGGAATTATTTGGCAAATCATCCAGTACAGGGCAGAGAGGCCATTGCCCCACTGCCAATTAAAAAAATAATACACCTTAAGAAATTAATTTACTGAATTGTTTTTAGTTAATCCAAACATTGGCCATTTGTCTTAGAAGGAGTTAGTTTAATAGTTATAATTAGCATGCATCCTGCATAGATCTGCAAGTTATAATGGCCAACTTCTCCTGGTTTAATGATTATATTGCACATAAGCTGGCGATCAATGCTGAGCTCATGAGACTATTGATCCGTATGACTGACTAAAATTGAGTGCATTACTGCATGTACTTCCTAAAGGAATATGGAAGTAGACAGAACAAATGCATGGTTTAATGTTGCTTATCTCTGCGCTGTATGCATTCCTGAAATAGCTTTTTCAACATAGTGACGTTTTTTTTTCTTCTGGGTCATTCATTACTTGATTAAAAAATGTAGCCAAACTCATTCCATCCAGCTGAGTTTCATTTCCAAGGTACCGAATCCAAGTAAATGCTCTCTTTCACCTTGGTGAGCATGTCTAGACAGAGACAGAAAACCAACAGCAATCAGGGTGAAAGGCCTCAGTGCTTTCAGTGATAGCAAACCCAGTTAAAAAGGTTGTTATACATGAGGAACTGTCTGATTATTCTGTTAACTGATGCAGTTTGGGTGCAATGCCAATGCTTATTTTATAGAGGTGCTCTATTCATGGAGGATTCCAAAATACAAATACAACCCCTGTGCAGACCATTCCTTTAACAATTCTATTCTCCTTCCATTATGCCCCCAGAGAACTATTAAACCAAGAGCAGTCTTATTGCAGATTGAAAAAATACATTCAAACAAAGTGGAGAACAAATGAAGTCAAATGTATTCTACGATTTTAAAGGTTTGTAATCATAGAAAATGTGTTGGTAATGTAAGAAAACAAGGCCTACTGTTATCGTAATATCTATTAGACCCTGAGAGTAGAATTACCAGACATGACAATTTCAAATTACAGTAATCAGGTTTTATTATTAACATACAGGTAGAATTATACAGAGAAATCCACTACTACTAGAGTATATGAACTAGCCCGAATACAGATTAACAGATCCTGGCATCTGGACAGTTGGCGATGTCAGCTATAGCTCCCCTTTTTCTAACTGTGAGTCAGTGCTCCAGCATAACAATATTTGTAACCTGAACCCCCATCCTCTACATGCAACAACACACATTCCTCAGCTGAGGAGAGAGAGAGAGAGCTTAGCATCCCTGTGATAAAGAGAGAAAGAATTGATGCTGTAACTCTCCCTCCCGACCAGAAAGGGTGCTGTGTAAGGTTGGTAGTACACTTCCCCATAGACGGGTTGACTCGACGGTGGGCAGAAACAGGAAGTCGGACATCTTGGAGGAAGCGCGTAGCTGCCCATACTCTAAACGATTCCCATGCGATCAGCTGTGGGCCAGGCAGCGATTGGTTACAACGGGGCGCCGGGCTGATTGCAGGGAGGAGTTGGGCAGTACAAAGGGGATGCAGCTACGTGAGTACAGCCCCTTGCACTGAAAATGTAATTGACGGTCGGAGCTTTGTTTGTTTTTGTATTACATGTTTGTTTGTTGTTGCAGAGGAGGATTAAGGAGCCAGGGGCTGCAGCTACAGAGCCAGTCCACTCCTCTGAGCACTTCCCTCCCCTCACAGCACCAGCACTCACCACCGTCCCGACTTTTGAAGAGCACTCTTTCGTGTACGAGACGTGAATTGTGGATTGTAATAATTGTTTTGTAATAATTGTTTTTGATACCATCGTTGGTAGAGGGGCAGCCCTTTTTGTTATTTATTAAAATAAAGCACAGACGTTTTTGGGAGAAATACTGTTTGGACATTGTCTTTGTTTCCACACTACGCGCACCTGTCGACACTTGGTCATCAGAAGAGGGATCAGGATGGACCCGGCTACATTTGCAGCGATGTTGGAGGCACAGGAGCGAAGACACCAGGAAGGGATGGTGGCCATGATGGAGAGGATGCACGCCATGTTCCTGTTGGCCAATCAGAGGAGGGAACTGGCGGCAGAACCAGCAATGCCTCTACCCAAGATGCGGGTAGTGAAGATGTCGCTGGAGGATGATCCCGAGGCCTACCTGGTTGTGTTTGAAAAGCAGGCAATGGCAGCACAGTGGCCTCGGAATGGTGGGCTACCCAGTTGGGCCTCAATTTGATCAGGGAGGCCCAGGCAGCCTACCAAGCCATGACATATGAGGGAGCCCTTGATTACGATCAGGTGAAGCAGGGCATTCTATAGCGGCTCGATATCACAAAGGAGATGCAACGTCGCCGGTTCCGGGAATATCAGCGACTCTCAGGACTGCGACCCCGCATGGTGTCACAACAGCTAGTGGATCATGTGACCCGGTGGTTCTGTCCCGGCACCAACGATGCAGAAAAAGTGACCGAGTTGATTGCTATTCAGCAATTCGTGAAGGTGCTGGGGCAGGACACTCAGAACTGGGTCACCCATCTGCCTACACTACCGGTCGTCACACCCGCTCCTCCCTCCAACCGACCCAGACCGACGGGCCCAAGGATGGGACCCCCACAGCACTTCACCCCCTCCCCCCCGGATCAACACCTCATCGTTACCCCATGGACCACCTCCCTGCACAACAATGGAGAGCGAGGTCGACCCCCAGCGGGGTAACAGCAGAGAACCCCTACCCGTTGCCACACCGGCAACGGGACATACATTCGTGGGCGCCCTTTCACCCCACCTGTTACTGGTGCCATAAGGTTAGCCACCTCGCCAGGAATTGTCGGCGGCGATAGAATGTGGTGCAGCCTCCCATTGTGTATGGACAGCACCAAGTAAGTCCAGGGGTAATGATAGGGAGGGGTCTTGCATTGTTGATGTACTCAGGATGTGGGCAAACTTTAATTGAAGAAGCTCTGTTGACGGGGTACCTTGGTGGTCACGTGGGGTAGTGATCATTTCCTGTATTCATGGGAATAACAAGGACTACTGTTTCACTAAATTAGATTTGAATGTTGGATGTCATATCTGCCGTGTAATCGTGGCAGTGGCTGCAAAGTTGCCATATCCAGTTATTTTAGGTCGAGACTGGCCTCATTTTGAAACAATGATTAATAAAACGGTAAGGCCAGTCTCCGGTAAGACCATGGGAGCAGCGGAGGAAGATATTGGGAACATTTTCCCTCTGCATGCTGATTTGTTCCATTCCCGAGTTTGCCCGAAAAAAACAAAAAGAGAGTGAAGGCTAGAAAAATGGGAAGGAATGTCAATGAAAAAAAATGATCAAATGCAAGGGAAAGGGGATCGGGACTCAGTGTGACCTGCGGGGGCGGGTTACTGAGGCCCCCAGTGCTGAAGCTACCTTAGCTCCGCTCGACATCCCGAAATTCTGGGGCCAAGATGTGTAGCTAACATTAGAACAAATCGCTGGCTCACATCTGGGGGCAGGTTCGGTCTATCAAGGGGAAGGAAGTAGAGGAAAATCGTCCGCTTACATATCCTCATCACATTATTGTCGGGCATTTATTGTATAGAGTATCCCAAGCCACGAGCACAGTCAGATTTTAACACAATTACTCATTCTCCACTCTTTTCAATGTGAGATCATGCGGTTGGCTTACGATGTCCCATGTTCTGGCCATTTAGGTAGCGACAAGGCTCAGGAACGAATATTGGCTCAATTTTATTGGATGGGAGTTTTTAGTGAGGTGACGAGATATGTGTCAGAATGCCCGGAATGCCAGCAAGTAGCGCCGGGGCACACATTTTGGTAGTGGTGGACTACGTGACAAGATATCCAGAGGCAGTACCATTGAGATCCACTAGTGCTGCAGCAGTTGCTCGAGAGTTAGTGCAGATTATAGCAAGAGTAGGGATTCCAAAAGAAATCCTCACTGATCACGGAACGAATAGTATGTCACAATGTTTAAAGGAGTTGTATAAATGATTGCTTCGGTCCATTCAGACGCGTGAACGCATTTATCATCCGCATACGGATGGTTTGGTGGAACGTTTTAATCAGACTTTGAAACAGATGCTGAAGCAGTTTGTCAACCAAGAACAGAAACATTGGGCTAAACTCCTCCCATACCTAATGTTTGCAGTGAGAGAGCTCGACAGGGTTCTCTCTTTTTGAGCTGCTATATGGGAGGCAACCCCAAGGTATCTTTGATCTTGTCAGAGAAGGGTGGGAGGAGCAAACAAAGAAATCCAAAAACATAGTCAAGTATGTAATCATGTAAAGAGACCGCCTGGAATTGGTCAGTCATTTGGCCCAAGAGAATTTAAAACTACCTCAGCATCGCCAGGAGCAGCAGTACAACAAACAAGTATGGATTCAGACTTTTTGGCCAGGAGACAAGGTATTGTTGCTACTTCCTACTTTGGAGTCAAAAGTTGTATGCTAAGTGGCAGGGGCCATACGAGGTGATACAGGGAATTGGTAATGTGAACTATGAAATCAGGCAACCCGATCGCCGAAATAAGAACACAATTTAGCATATTAATCTGCTAAAACCCTGGAAAGGGGGGGGATCACCACGTGACCAACTGATCTAGATGCACGCTTGATTCCTAAGCTCCGCTACTCGCCAGCTATATTTACAAAATTCCTCCAGTTTACGAACTCACTGACAATTCTGAACTAATTTAAAACATGGCTAACAATCAAGGGATTAAAAAACTCCTGCCTCCAACCCGGTGGAACTACTTAAAAAAATTCTAACTGAACTAAAATCCCTTAGCTCTAGGTTTGACACAAAAGGTAATGTGATCGACGGCGCTCTGCACGCTATTGTGACCTCTGTTACTACTCAGGAAAACTCGCTGTCATTCTCATTGAATGCACTCATTGAAACCGCAGAGGACAGGATTGCAAGTTTAGAATCTATTTTACCAGCAAACAAACTGCTACTAAACTCTCTCAAGGACAGGATGATACAGTTAGAGGAGAAATCCAGAGCAGACGTAAAAACATTCGAATAGTGGGCCTGGCTGAAAGAGAAGAGGGTTCGGGTCCACTGTTTAAATATCTGCATATTTCGAGACATCAGCCTTGGCCACCAAGTTCCTGGAGAAGGAATTTGAAAGCCATTCTGCGGATCCCCCGGTGTGAAATTGAAATTGGATTACACACCAAGAATTGTCTTTTCTTTTATAAAGTGTGGAGGTAAGGTAAAGAGTACTATACCTTCCTTGTTTGTTTTGACATGTTTTGTTGATAAGAAGATCACTTGACAGTTTAAACATATACTTGCTGCAGCAGGCACAATAAGAACTCTCCCTTTTTTACTATGACTGTTTTCTATTTTCATCTTAATTATTTTATAATAATGTTCTGCATTGACTTTATAATAATGTTCTGCTTTCACATGCACACGCACATGCTGCCTATACACTATTCTAATATTTTATATTTATCTAAGGACTTTTTTTCTCTTTTTATCTCTTCTAATCTTTACTGAGCCACTTGGCTTAATGACTTCATTGACTTTTGACCATTACAGACTACTAAAACTGTATTTTGCTTCATATTTAATATTCGCATTGTTAGTATTAGTGGTACTATTATTGCTGCTGTTGTGATCAATACTATTGCTGTCCTTTTATGTACTTACTTTTTTTTATGAATGCCTAATGAGGTGACTTCTTGTAGTACTAACTGTAACGCTGGTTGGGTATGTTTTAAGTAGGAGCTTGATTATGGTTGTTAATTTGGCCTTGAAAAAGATGCTGTTAAGTATAATCTTGATTACATTTATTATGGCAGTGCACACTGATGCAGAAGACAATGGCTGCCAGGTTGTTTGGGCTTGGCTGGGTTATGGGGAGGGAAAGGGGGTTTGTTTTGCTTTGCTTTGTTTTTGTTTGCAGCTTTTCTTTCTCTACCACTGCTGATTATGCTATTTACTTAACCGCAACTGCACATGTTACATCTT
Organism: Acipenser ruthenus; assembly: GCF_902713425.1. Lineage (NCBI taxonomy): Eukaryota > Metazoa > Chordata > Actinopteri > Acipenseriformes > Acipenseridae > Acipenser > Acipenser ruthenus. The sequence continues at coordinate 13,313,415 of NC_081215.1, forward strand.
ATGTTTTATTCATTGCAATCAAGCTTTTTTTTGTATCTAGGACTATAGCACCATGTGTAGCCTGAGGGTTACACATTTTATTCCAACCCACATAAATCCTGTTCTACCCTGGATTATTTTTTTATTCCTCATAATTATGCTCATTCAATATCATCATGTTTCATTGATTCTTTAGTCCTCTCAGATCATGCACCTGTTTATTTGTAATTGATAAATGTACACCTAAGACAACAAACTGGATGTTTAACACATCATTTCTATCAGATCAGTAATTGTGTGATAAAGTTTGTGAGCTGATTGTCCATTATAAGCAGGATAATGAGGACTATCTTGTCTCCCCAGCTACTTTGTGGGATGCTTCTAAAGTAACCATTCATAGTCATTTAATACCTTATGCCTCAGCTAAAAAAAAAAAACAACATTAATACAACACAGAAGGGAGCTGGAAGCACAGGTGAGTCATTTGGAACAGCTGCATAAGCAAAATCCAAATGACACAAACTAGAATATTTTGTCTGCAGCTAGCGCTAAGTTTAACCTGGATCACACTAGGCATACAGAAAAACTACTATTTCTTAGTAAACAAACATTTTCTGAATTCAGTAATGAACCTAGCAGATTTCTTTCTCACCAGCTTAAAGAACAAATGAATGTCTTATCAATTAGAACCCCAGATAACACTATTACATATGACCCAACATTAATTAATAATACCTTCTATAGCAACCTCTATCAATCTCAATCAAAAAAGATATGCAAGCCTACTTAGATGCTATTGATCTTCAAAACATTTCTGATTATGATCATGGAAATTTAAATGCTCCACACCTGAGGAGGTTCAGGAAGCCATTAAGGCTATGCCTTCTAATAAATGTCCCAGATAGGACGGCTACCCAACTGAGTACCATATTACAAATGCTTTTGTCCTGAACTTATGCCGGTCTTTATGCCTGTGCTCAATGATTTTGTAGAAAGGGGTTCTTTGCCTAATTCTAAGAGGTCGGCTGTCATCAGTCTCCTAAAAAAGAAAGATAAAGGTCTACTGGAGTGCTCATCCTCTAGACTCATGTTATAAAATTACTGCAAAGTTATTGGCCCGAAGATTAGAGTCATTTCTCTCAAAGGTAATTAAGCCGGATCAATCTGGTTTTGTTAAAGGGAGGTATGCCTCTGATAATATTCGTCGACTATTAAATATCATTGATCATATAAACATACATAAAAAAACTGCAATGATTGTCTCATTAGATGCTGAAAGGCCTTTGATAGGGTGGAGTGGGGATTTCTTTTCTCAGTGCTTGAAAAAAGTTAATCTAGGACCTAATTTTATAAAATTAAATCAATGTGCTCTTGCCCACAGGCTCAAATACTCACTAATGGCATTTTATCACAACATTTTTCCCCTTGTAGAGGCACACGACAGGGGTGTCCCTTGTCCCCACTCCTCTTTGCCTTGGCAATAAAACCTCGCAGCATCTATTAGATCTTCTGCTTCAATTGATGGTATTCTAGCAGGTAATATACTCAATAATATCTTTAAGGCAAATTATTCCTCCTTAGTGAAAAGATTTAACAATCTGGACTCATCTACCAGTCTCTCTTATGGGTCGAATTAATGTGATCAGGATGAATATCCTTCCTAGATTGAATTATTTATTCCAGTCCCTGCCCTGCTATTTGTCTCCTTTTTTAAAGAGATCAATATGTATGTATTTAAATTTGTTTGGAACAAAAAAAAAAGAATTAGGTTTGCAACCTTGATTAAGCCCTCAGAAAAGGGTGGCCTTGCCCTGCGCAGTCTTGAACTATACTATTGGTCAGCTCAGGTCAGTCAGATGATGGGGTGGCTTTTAGATCGCCAAGATTCTCTTTGGATACAGATGGAATCCTTGTCAAGTCACCCTATCTCTCTGAGATCTCTTCCTTTTATTAATAACTATAAACCCGTGGGTCTCATTTGTGATGCATCATATTTTGCTTGCTTAGAATGACTAGAAAATTCATAAAATTACCACTGTGTGTTTCTGTCCTCTCCCCCCTCACTCTCAATCCAGATTTTCCTCTCACTATTCACATTCATTGGTGACATGTCACCAATCTTATATATTTTAGGTGCAGATCGAAATTCAGTAGTAGACCTCCTGATAATTAAACACACCTTGACTTCCATGTACTGTGCTTTCCTTTTATTTGTGTTTACCATTATATATCATATGGAAAATGTTTATGCTCCTCTTGGTCTTTTTGTGTAATGCAGTGCTTTTTTAATTTATTTAGTTACCTATTTATTTATTTATTTATTAATTTATTATTATTATTATTATTATTATTATTATTATTATTATTATTATTATGTTATCTTATTGTATTTTATGTATATGCTTTATATGTTTGTTACTTCTATATCATTAATAAAATACAATAAAAAATTGAATTAAAAAAAAAACCCTGGAAAGAAAGGGAGGCCTTATTTATAGCTTGTGACAGTTTAGAAGAGGATTTTGGTCCCACTGTCAGTCCACCAGCTACAACTAACATTCCGATGGGGGAACAGTTACTTCCGGATCAGAAACGCAAGCTCTTCCAGTTAGTGGAAAGGTTTGATGATGTTTTTTTTCTGACTTGCCTGGTAGAATTAATGTTATTCAACATGCTATTATTACTCCAACAGCTGTTAAGGTTCGGGAGAGACCGTACCGGATCCCAGAGAGTCGCAGGGTTCCTGTTCGCAAGGAGGTGGAGAATATCCTCGGGTTTGGAGTCATTGAACCTTCCCGGAGCAAGTGGTGCAGTCCTATTGTGATGGTGGGCAAGAAGGACGGCTCTACTCAGTTCAGTTCTGTGTGGAATTTAGAAAGGTTAATGCCCTCTCCAAGTTCGATGCATATTTGGATCTGACTAAGGGATACTGGCAAATTCCACTCACTCCGAGCTCAAGAGAGAAAACTGCTTTCTCTACCCCAGATGGCTTGTTCCATTTCAGGACCATGCCCTTCAGGTTGCATTGAGCTCCTGCCACCTTTCAGAGACTGATGGACCAGGTCTTGGCTCCCCATCATCAGTATGCTACCGCATGCATTGATGATGTGGTGATTTTTAGCTCCAACTGGAAGGAGCATATTACTAGACTTTCAGCCATCCTACAGTCTCTAAGGGAGGCAGGGCTAACATCCAAACTGGGCAGGTGTGCATTTGGCAAACAGGAGATCCAATATCTTGTCTAAATTATGGGTAATGGCTAGGTAAAGCCGATCACCTCCAAAGTCCAGGCGCTGGTGGAGACGGCGATCCCGAGAACCAAGTCACAGGTGAGATCACTACTGGGGTTAGCCGGCTATTATCGCCATTTTATCCCCGAGTATGCCACCATAGTCAACCCCCTGGTAGATCTCACCCAAAAGGCTGCTCCAAAAATAGTTAAATGGACAGTGCCGTGTCGGGAGGCATTTGATATGATTAAGAAGAGACTCTGTCAAGCTCCCGCTCTGATTTCACCAGATTTCAGTAAATAGTTCATCCTTCAGACTGATGCCTCCCAGATTGGTCTGGGGGCGGTCCTGTCCCAACAAGTTGACGGAGTAGAACACCCTATCATTTATTTGAGCAAAAAATGGCTCCTGGGGAGATTAAGTACTCCGTCATTGAGAAGGAGTGTTTAGCCATCAAATGAGCTACTCACACTCTTCGCTATTACTTGTTGGGGCGTTCTTTCTCTCTTGTCACTGATCATGCTCCTTTAAGTTGGTTACACACGATGAAGGAGAACAAATCCCTGATAACTCATGGTAGCTGGCGTTGCAACCCTTCCACTATACAGTGAAACATTGTGCGGGTAAGGAGCATTTTCAAGGGAGGGGGGACCATTGGGGAATGTAGAGTTGGCCGAGTATTCTTTCGGCATCACTCTGAGGGGTAAGATATGTGATAAAGAGAGAAAGAATCGATTCTGTAAATCTCCCTCCCGTCCAGAAACGGCACTGTGTAAGGCTGGTATTACATTTCCCCATAGAAGGGTTGACTCGACGGTGGTCACAGGAAGACGGCCATCTTGGAGGAAGTACGTAGCTGCGAGTACTCTAAATGATTCCCATATGATCATCTGAGGGACAAGCAGCATTTAGTTACACTGGGGCGCCGGGCTGATTGCAGGGAGGAGCTGGGCAGTACAAAGGGGACACAGCTGCATGAGCACAGCCCCTGGTTTGTGAAGGGAATGCCTCTTTGTTCATCCACATAACATGTTGTTGAAGAACTGTTATAATAAATTCAAGTTAAACAACTTCCCATCCACAAAATGTTTTTTTATAGTTAATCTGAAAAAAAGCATCATTCTGTAAAGAATTAAGAGAGAAATCATTTGATCATAGTACTGTAATTCCTGCAAATAAATGAACTGCTGTATTCACTTTCAAGATTGTGTACTTGGTTTGTGTATTAAATAGTCTCAACAATAAATGCGTTCTTAAGGTTAAGTACCATAGTAATTTGAATTCTATTAGCTAAGGGTAAAATAATAATGTGCATGTTTAAATTAGCACTTGAATCCAATGGTCTTCAATGGCAATGTAAAAAAAAAGATTCAGTTACATTTTCTCTAATTGTATGGGGCTCAGGTTTCTTTCACCCAGTAGACTCAAATTGCTTTCATTATTTTGTCAAGTGATTGAAACCATTAAAATACAGGTTGTAAGGAACTGCATCTCTATACTGTGACCAGAAATGCACATTTAGGGTGGCAAGATAGTAAGAGTGGCATTCAGAGCAACTATCAAACCTCACCTGCAACAACACTAGCCTTGTAAATGAAAAGCCCATTTCATCAGGTCAATTTAACTGGAATTACTTCTCTAATGGGCTTGATACTTGGAAGACACATTTATGTAAATGGTTATTGTAATTTTAGCTTCTAAAATACTACTTTTCATGACTCATTTCTAAACATACATTTCTTAACATTAGTCACTGCTATTTTATTAAACACATTTTTTTTTTTTGCTTTAATATATTTTCTTGGTCACCTATATACATTTGTCATCATATTTCATGTCATTTATTTACCCTATTTAAATGTTGCCTAACCGCTGAAACAGATTTACCAATAGAGAGATCCGTAAATCAACAGTCGCTTTCAATCCTGGTGAATTCAAGCAACTGAACTCTGGTGACAAGGCCCAGTCTGACCATTGAGGAATATAAGGCACGATGAGGTAAACTATCCCCAGTCTGACCAACAGGGTGTATGATGAGGTGAACGATCCCCAGTCTGACCAGCAGGGTGTATGATGAGGTGAACTATCCCCAGTCTGACCAGCATGGGGTATGATGATGTGGAGGCAGTGTGGTCCAGTGGTTAAAGAAAAGGGCTTGTAACCAGGAGATCCCCGGTTCAAATCCCACCTCAGCCACTGACTCATTGTGTGACCCTGAGCAAGTCACTTAACCTCCTTGTGCTCTGTCTTTCGGGCGAGATGTAATTGTAAGTGACTCTGCAGCTGATGCATAGTTCACACACCCTAGTCTCTGTAAGTCGCCTTGGATAAAGGCGTCTGCTAAATAAACAAATAATAATAATAATAACTATCCAGTCTGACGAGCAGGGGATATGAGGTACAATGATGTGAACTATCCAGTCTGACCAGCAGGGGGTAATAGGTACAATGATGTGAACTATTCAGTCTGACCAGCAGGGGGTATTATGTACAATGATGTGAACTATTCAGTCTGACCAGCAGAGGGTATGATGATGTGAACTATCCAGTCTGACCAGCAGGGGGTATGATGATGTGAACTATCCAGTCTGACCAGCAGAGGGTATGATGATGTGAACTATCCCGTGTGACCAGCAGAGGGTATGATGATGTGAACTATCCTGTGTGACCAGCAGAGGGTATGATGATGTGAACTATCCAGTCTGACCAGCAGAGGGTATGATGATGTGAACTATCCAGTCTGACCAGCAGAGGGTATGATGATGTGAACTATCCCGTGTGACCAGCAGAGGGTATGATGATGTGAACTATCCAGTCTGAGATATGATTGCATTTTGTCCGTGTGATTACTTACGCTATTATTAACACTAGAACCGCCAGATTTCTGAACTACCTAGAACCGCCACGTGGGTCACTGTGACCCATACATTTTCAAACTGCTTCATTATGAAAATTAAAGACATAATATTGGATACAACTAAAAAGTTTTATTCATGAACATCATATCTAACATTTGCATCGCATAAACAACGTATTTAAATGGAAAATTAAACATAAAGGCTTTATTTTTAAAATGAGCGCATATACAGCACGACTACAAATAGTGAAAAAATATAATAAAATATACATTTCAAAAGAAATGGGTATGTATATATACCCGTGTACAGGTGTAAACGGGTACATGTACACACAAAACTATAAAACCAAAATCATTGTTTCTAATACTATATGAAAATATAACACTACTTCCGGTATGACGGCTGCATTGTACTCTATGGAGGAGCGTACGCATCTGCCAGCTGACTGTGCCTGCATCCTAATACTTAATACTTTTAGAGGTGTCGTGAGTCAGCATTTATACGCAGCAACTGAAGATTCAATTACTTCCGGATTGGCTAGAAATTAACAAAACCGAACTCTGTGCGCAGTGAAGTATAGAAATATTTCAGTTTTGAGGTGGCTGATGATGGAATAGTAAAACAGTATAACAAGACCTTTTTTTTCCATGGATATTGTGAAGCAAAGCAACACTATGTTAAAATAAGTTATTGCTTTTCCTAAGTAAATATCTGTTAATGTCTATATATGCATATACGTTTGATATAGCAATTGTGTTATTATATTTTTCGGTATCGATATAACATTTTCATATCGTTGCCCACCACTAATGAAAACCCATTTGCAATGAATCTATTCACCCAGGGAAAACACATTCTTACAAACTCTCAATTTAACTGAAAATTGCTTCAATTATTATTATTATTATTTATTTTTTAGCAGACGCCCTTATCCAGGGTGACTTACAATTGTTACAAGATATCACATTATTTTTACATACAAGTACCCATTTAAACAGTTGGGATTTTACTGGAGCAATCTAGGTAAAGTACCTTGCTCAAGGGTACAGCAGCAGTGTTCCCCACCGGGGATTAAACTCACGACCCTCCGGCCAAGAGTCCAGAGCCCTAACCACTACTCCACACTGCTGCCCCAATTAGTTTAAAACCATTCAGCATACTATGAATACCCTGCAACAGATATCTTACTGAATTGTAATACTGACACATTCAAATTGTATACAAGTGAAAGGGTTGTTGACTGGCGGGTATTTTAGTAGCAATTAAGAGAAGAAAATTGTACAAGCCCAATGCACTACAAAACTGACAGTATGATTAAATACAATAGTGGTGATTAAGTAGCATAGACTATATATCAGTTGGCCTCCTTTAAATTTAGCAATAACGCTACATGTGTTTGGATCTGAGAAACTGGATTCATAAACTCTCACCCCCTTGCTCCATGCAGATGGTTGTTTAAATTACCAGAGAAAAAAAAAAATGACCTGTAAATTGCACTTTATATAAAAAAAATGAATGCACAAGTATGATGCAAGAACATAATAACCTTTGGGGATGTCAATACAAAGAACAAATGCTATGCAAATAGCTTCATCCCCCAGAGTAGTTGAGAGTTTACTAACTGAAAAAGCATAACTACATAAACACAAAAATAAACAGCAAAATGTTTCTATTAGGAATATTGAATGCTACTGTAGTTATTTATAAAGTGATGCAAGCTTGGTTTACTTAGGCTTGTCAGAATCGATTGAGGACAGGTGGGCTGGGAGAACCACACAGTGTTCTGGAGGTACTGATAAGCTCCCAGGAGAACCTTTTCAGAGTTTGTTGATTGTTAACCCTGTTTTTAATATTATTCACGAGTAGAATGTAATACATGTTGACCTCCAGTTCAAACACTGTTGAACTGAGTTGGCAAGACTGGTGTAAAGTAACCTGCCTTCAAATTCTGAGCAGTTAAATCCTGTTGGGAAGCATGGTGAAAGATACCCCTGAGACTTTTAAAAAGTGTTATACTTAATGTGCCAAATCCAGGAGGCCTGTGGTAGAATAACCCTGTCACAGGTTACGAAGCGCCAGGGTATAGTATGTGGCAGGGGTGTGATCTCCACATGTGAAAAAGGTTGGCCCAGGCTGTGGGAAGCTAGCACCGAGCCTCCCCCTTGTTAATACAAGAAGTAATGTTGTTGAAGCTGACAGTAATGTTGTTGAAGCTGACACCCTGGGATCCTTCAAGAAGCTGCTTGATGAGATTCTGGGGTCAATAAGCTACTAACAACTAAACGAGCAAGATGGGCTGAATGGCCTCCTCTCGTTTGTAAACTTTCTTATGTTCTTATGTTCAATATCACATTGATAGAGTCTTTCTTATGTTTGCAGGAATGCGGTTCAAACCTAGAGGTGAAGCTCTCTGGTCCTCAATGTGTAAAATGTCAGTCGGGGCCAGTGCTGAATGGAAAGCTCCAAGGACATCCTGTGGTGTTCAAGCTCTAGAAGAGACTTGAGGTATGGGGGGGTTGTGTTGGTAGAAGTCTGTTAGAGGAATGTGTGTAAAGGTGCAGTCTGCCACCTAGAGACAGAAATGTACTGCCACCTGAAGGCAATTGTTTGTGCTTGTTTTGAGAACAGGTTTTAGGAACAAAAGAAAAATCTTGCTGCTGACTTTTCAATGGAGCTTTTCGGATTTCATTCGCACTGCAACGAGAGAGCCCAGCCGCTCAACATGCAGCACAGCAGTTGGAACATGTGGCTCGGTGGAGCACGTAAAGGCAAGTACACATTACAGGGATTTTATTTCTGAATTTATAATTCATCTTATAAAGCCCCAATGAGACTTCCCCTTTAAAATATCAATGAATATGCATATTGCGGCAGGGTTTTGGTAATAAATAATGTAGAATATTGGGATGAATAAATGTTGTTCAATATTATTGAATTTAAAAAAAAAAAAGTGGAGTACTAGTCCTGAAATTTTAAAATGTTACTCAAAACCAATTAAGTCAGGTAAGTGCTTAGGTCATTATGCAAATGCTTTCTCCTGATGTGCTGGCTGCATAGCAAGTCAATGTGGACATAGTTCTGTCTAATGAATTCCCACAGATTTGGCCAGTGTCAAGCTCAATACCTGATTGTTTTTTTTTAATGTTTTTTTGTGTTTCTCAAGGGGTCTGTAAGAGGTCAGGGTGGGTGAGTTTAACACTTTTCTCTTTTATCCACAAATCAAAAACAAAATACCTTTTTCAAAACCTCTGTCTTCTGTCCCCTTGGGAGACTGACCTTTGCTCTGCATTTAAGGCAAGGCAGTGCCCAGTTCCCTGTCAAATAACAACAATACATATAAACAACACTGTATTAATTAAACAGGGTAACCTCACATACTGTGCATCAATATGATTTTTTGTATTCTAGGATGAAGGAGCAAGTGTCTTTTATTCATGGCAGACAGGTGCTCTACATATGCTGTACTTACTAAGGCGCTCACCTTGAATGTGTAAGCTCCTCAGTTTAGTTTAATACACTTCTATAAAATCTGACAAGTCTGGCTCATTTACCTCTGGTTTGTTTTTGTATTGCAGTGCAATAGCATACTAACTCAATGACTTTCAGGTCCATTATTAAACAACCTAGCCTTGTTTGGCACATTCCAATTGAGCCATGTGTACAAAAGAGTTTTTCTTAAAGGCATACTCAACAAGCAAATATTGGACTATTAAAGTGATTGTAACTAAATGAGGCTTTCCCTTTAAATGTTTGGACCAGGGAGACTAACAAGCCTGGTCTAGACAGACAGTCCCTGATTCTAGTTTTGTGTCCTAAGTAGGACTAGATTTGGCTTGGACACCAAAGCAAGAGTTTACCTACCGAACCACCTATTTGAACTACACACTTTTGAATCAAGGAAGTGGGAGGTTGCTATTGGGTGCTTACAGCGATCCTTACTATGAGATGAGAATGAAGAAAGTTCCAACACTGGGATGTTTACAGCTTCTTTCTGGACTGAAAGCAACATTTTGTCTCTTTGAAATGTACCGCACAGTAAGGGAGAATGGAAGTGTATGAGTGAGTGTGTGAATGAGAGACAAGTTATAGGAAGTATTTTAATCAGCTATTCCAACAACTCCAAACATGCTTTTCCTTCCTTTGTTTCACAAGAACAAGCTCAGTTAATGGATTTGGGGATCTTATCTTCAAAGTACTCCATTCAAACCAATTATTATTATTATTATTATTATTATTATTATTATTATTATTATTATTATTATTATTATTATTATTTATTTCTTAGCAGACGCCCTTATCCAGGGCGACTTACAATTGTTACAACATATCACATTATACATTATTTCAGATATCACATTATTTTTACATACAATTACCCATTTATACAGTTGGGTTTTTACTGGAGTAATCTAGGTGAAGTACCTTGCTCAAGGGTACAACAGCAGTGTCCCCCACTGGGGATTGAACCCACAACCCTCCGGTCAAGAGTCCAGAGCCCTAACCACTACTCCACACTCCACACAATTGTTTTCTACATCGGGCCATAAACACTTTCCTCCTATCAACTTGTTTTTCTTTGGCTATTTTAAGTTTGTCTTTGTTTCATCTCCAGTCACGTCTTTTCAGCATTGCGATTAACATGTATTTGGCAAATTCAACAACGCGCAATTTCAAACCTATTGAGTAGCATTTTCTTTTTTTTTCACTTTATCCAGTTTCAAAGTCACCTGCATTATTATAGCATTGCAGTTACAATGAACAAAAGACTTGAAAAATTTAGTACTCGGCTTTCTAACCAATAGCTGTTTGGTACGGATCCCAGGGGCAGGTTCAGTTTGAATGTTGACGAATCAGTGGCTCGGGAGGGTGAGAATATAAGGAAATTCTTAGAGACTGACAGCTATTGTGTTAACACTAAGTGAAGCAGTATAGCTGTGATGTTTTCGAGAGGAGGTCAGTCAAAATGACTAAGGGTATTGAGAGTAAAAATTTAAAACTTTTAATTCGAACAGTGGTTTTGTGTTTCTACCTAGCAACACGACTTGAATGCCATAGATCCTGAGACAAGTTTGTATGAGACATAACCGTGGCTGCAGTGATCCCATTGTGGCACTGGTATAGTAGTTTAAGATTACACACTGGCGCATTTATCGCTCCCCCCTTTTAAGAGCCCCGCAAAAATGCCTAGAAAATCGACTTATTCAACGTTTTTTTTATGGTACTATGAACACCCACACTAATGACACAAGGAAAGTTCAATTAATAGCAGGCATTCAAATATGAAAAGAACAGAAATCCTAAAGTCAGAAATATATCTTTAACATGAACTATGTATCAAAAGATAATCAATAGTATCAAACCTTCAATCTAACTTATGTAAATATACTTGTCTATAAATAGCAACTTCATTTGTGTAAATAACATGGTTATTTTTCACAGGTTATGTATCTAGTGAAGCAATTGTAGTTCATATGGACAGTGTAACATCGATAATATTCTTCAGTCCGGGCAACACTGAGTGATTCACGATTTGGTTGTGGTACTTGGGTCATTCATTTGTTCCTCTGTGCAATGATTCTTCAATTCCCAGCGGGATCAGCACAGTTTATACATTGTCATCTTTAATTCTTCAACCAGACTGTGGTCGAGCAGCCCTCTGATACACAGCAGGGATATATCTCACCCTGTCACAGTCTCTCAGCTTCTTTTACCATGGTCCTTGCTCTCTCAGGCTGTCACCACTTCTCCCCCTATCACATCTGCGGCTGAGGTTTGCATCGTGGTTTTCTTCA